>NW_027447627.1:0-27840 GCF_038048845.1 Mixophyes fleayi | reverse complement strand
TAGACTTAGAAAGTTGATAATTGTGGGCAATGTTAGAAATGTCATGAGAAACAAGAATTATGTAAAGAATTGATGTAAGTCATTGTTTCCAAGAGAAAGGGAGACAGGAGTGTAAAAAAGCGTTGTTTTTGGACGGCAATGAAGAAATGACTATGTTTTGCGATTTCTATGCTCAGAAAGACTTAGAAAGTTGATAATTGTGGGCAATGTTAGAAATGTCATGAGAAACAAGAATTATGTAAAAGAATTGATGTAAGTCATTGTTTCCAAGAGAAAGGGAGACCGGAGTGTAAAAAAGCATTGTTTTTGGACGGCAATGAAGAAATGACTGTTTTGCGATTTCTCTTGCTCAGAAAGACTTAGAAAGTTGATAATTGTGGGCAATGTTAGAAATGTCATGAGAAACAAGAATTATGTAAAAGAATTGATGTAAGTCATTGTTTCCAAGAGAAAGGGAGACAGGAGTGTAAAAAAGCGTTGTTTTTGGACGGCAATGAAGAAATGACTATGTTTTGCGATTTCTCCTGCTCAGAAAGACTTAGAAAGTTGATAATTGTGGCAATGTAAGAAATGTCATGAGAAACAAGAATTATGTAAAAGAATTGATGTAAGTCATTGTTTCCAAGAGAAAGGGAGACAGGAGTGTAAAAAAGCGTTGTTTTTGGACGGCAATGAAGAAATTACTATGTTTTGCGATTTCTCCTGCTCAGAAAGACTTAGAAAGTTGATAATTGTGGGCAATGTTAGAAATGTCATGAGAAACAAGAATTATGTAAAAGAATTGATGTAAGTCATTGTTTCCAAGAGAAAGGGAGACCGGAGTGTAAAAAAGCGTTGTTTTTGGACGGCAATGAAGAAATGACTATGTTTTGCGATTTCTCCAGCTCAGAAAGACTTAGAAAGTAGATAATTGTGGGCAATGTTAGAAATGTCATGAGAAACAAGAATTATGTAAAAGAATTGATGTAAGTCATTGTTTCAAGAGAAAGGGAGACAGGAGTGTAAAAAAGCGTTGTTTTTGGACGGCAATGAAGAAATGACTATGTTTTGCGATTTTTCCTGCTCAGAAAGACTTAGAAAGTTGATAATTGTGGGCAATGTAAGAAATGTCATGAGAAACAAGAATTATGTAAAAGAATTGATGTAAGTCATTGTTTCCAAGAGAAAGGGAGACAGGAGTGTAAAAAAGCGTTGTTTTTGGACGGCAATGAAGAAATGACTATGTTTTGCGATTTCTCCTGCTCAGAAAGACTTAGAAAGTTGATAATTGTGGGCAATGTAAGAAATGTCATGAGAAACAAGAATTATGTAAAAGAATTGATGTAAGTCATTGTTTCCAAGAGAAAGGGAGACAGGAGTGTAAAAAAGCGTTGTTTTTGGACGGCAATGAAGAAATGACTATGTTTTGCGATTTCTCCTGCTCAGAAAGACTTAGAAAGTTGATAATTGTGGGCAATGTTAGAAATGTCATGAGAAACAAGAATTATGTAAAAGAATTGATGTAAGTCATTGTTTCCAAGAGAAAGGGAGACAGGAGTGTAAAAAAGCGTTGTTTTTGGACGGCAATGAAGAAATGACTATGTTTTGCGATTTCTCCTGCTCAGAAAGACTTAGAAAGTTGATAATTGTGGGCAATGTTAGAAATGTCATGAGAAACAAGAATTATGTAAAAGAATTGATGTAAGTCATTGTTTCCAAGAGAAAGGGAGACAGGAGTGTAAAAAAGCGTTGTTTTTGGACGGCAATGAAGAAATGACTATGTTTTGCGATTTCTCCTGCTCAGAAAGACTTAGAAAGTTGATAATTGTGGGCAATGTAAGAAATGTCATGAGAAACAAGAATTATGTAAAAGAATTGATGTAAGTCATTGTTTCCAAGAGAAAGGGAGACCGGAGTGTAAAAAAGCATTGTTTTTGGACGGCAATGAAGAAATGACTGTTTTGCGATTTCTCTTGCTCAGAAAGACTTAGAAAGTTGATAATTGTGGGCAATGTTAGAAATGTCATGAGAAACAAGAATTATGTAAAAGAATTGATGTAAGTCATTGTTTCCAAGAGAAAGGGAGACCGGAGTGTAAAAAAGTGTTGTTTTTGGACGGCAATGAAGAAATGACTATGTTTTGCGATTTCTCCTGCTCAGAAAGACTTAGAAAGTTGATAATTGTGGACAATGTAAGAAATGTCATGAGAAACAAGAATTATGTAAAAGAATTGATGTAAGTCATTGTTTCCAAGAGAATGGGAGACCGGAGTGTAAAAAAGCGTTGTTTTTGGACGGCAATGAAGAAATGACTATGTTTTGCGATTTCTCCTGCTCAGAAAGACTTAGAAAATTGATAATTGTGGGCAATGTTAGAAATGTCATGAGAAACAAGAATTATGTAAAAGAATTGATGTAAGTCATTGTTTCCAAGAGAAAGAGAGACCGGAGTGTAAAAAAGCATTGTTTTTGGACGGCAATGAAGAAATGACTGTTTTGCGATTTCTCTTGCTCAGAAAGACTTAGAAAGTTGATAATTGTGGGCAATGTTAGAAATGTTATGAGAAACAAGAATTATGTAAAAGAATTGATGTAAGTCATTGTTTCCAAGAGAAAGGGAGACCGGAGTGTAAAAAAGCGTTGTTTTTGGACGGCAATGAAGAAATGACTGTTTTGCGATTTCTCTTGCTCAGAAAGACTTTGAAAGTTGATAATTGTGGGCAATGTTAGAAATGTCATGAGAAAACAAGAATTATGTAAAAGAATTGATGTAAGTCATTGTTTCCAAGAGAAAGGGAGACCGGAGTGTAAAAAAGCGTTGTTTTTGGACGGCAATGAAGAAATGACTGTTTTGCGATTTCTCTTGCTCAGAAAGACTTAGAAAGTTGATAATTGTGGGCAATGTTAGAAATGTCATGAGAAACAAGAATTATGTAAAAGAATTGATGTAAGTCATTGTTTCCAAGAGAAAGGGAGACAGGAGTGTAAAAAAGCGTTGTTTTTGGACGGCAATGAAGAAATGACTATGTTTTGCGATTTCTCCTGCTCAGAAAGACTTAGAAAGTTGATAATTGTGGGCAATGTAAGAAATGTCATGAGAAACAAGAATTATGTAAAAGAATTGATGTAAGTCATTGTTTCCAAGAGAAAGGGAGACAGGAGTGTAAAAAAGCGTTGTTTTTGGACTGCAATGAAGAAATGACTATGTTTTGCGATTTCTCCTGCTCAGAAAGACTTAGAAAGTTGATAATTGTGGGCAATGTTAGAAATATCATGAGAAACAAGAATTATGTAAAAGAATTGATGTAAGTCATTGTTTCCAAGAGAAAGGGAGACCGGAGTGTAAAAAAGCGTTGTTTTTGGACGGCAATGAAGAAATGACTATGTTTTGCGATTTCTCCTGCTCAGAAAGACTTAGAAAGTTGATAATTGTGGGCAATGTAAGAAATGTCATGAGAAACAAGAATTATGTAAAAGAATTGATGTAAGTCATTGTTTCCAAGAGAAAGGGAGACAGGAGTGTAAAAAAGCGTTGTTTTTGGACGGCAATGAAGAAATGACTATGTTTTGCGATTTCTCCTGCTCAGAAAGACTTAGAAGGTTGATAATTGTGGGCAATGTTAGAAATGTCATGAGAAACAAGAATTATGTAAAAGAATTGATGTAAGTCATTGTTTCCAAGAGAAAGGGAGACAGGAGTGTAAAAAAGCGTTGTTTTTGGACGGCAATGAAGAAATGACTATGTTTTGCGATTTCTCCTGCTCAGAAAGACTTAGAAAGTTGATAATTGTGGGCAATGTAAGAAATGTCATGAGAAACAAGAATTATGTAAAAGAATTGATGTAAGTCATTGTTTCCAAGAGAAAGGGAGACAGGAGTGTAAAAAAGCGTTGTTTTTGGACGGCAATGAAGAAATTACTATGTTTTGCGATTTCTCCTGCTCAGAAAGACTTAGAAAGTTGATAATTGTGGGCAATGTTAGAAATGTCATGAGAAACAAAAATTATGTAAAAGAATTGATGTAAGTCATTGTTTCCAAGAGAAAGGGAGACCGGAGTGTAAAAAAGCGTTGTTTTTGGACGGCAATGAAGAAATGACTATGTTTTGCGATTTCTCCAGCTCAGAAAGACTTAGAAAGTAGATAATTGTGGGCAATGTTAGAAATGTCATGAGAAACAAGAATTATGTAAAAGAATTGATGTAAGTCATTGTTTCCAAGAGAAAGGGAGACAGGAGCGTAAAAAAGCGTTGTTTTTGGACGGCAATGAAGAAATGACTATGTTTTGCGATTTCTCCTGCTCAGAAAGACTTAGAAAGTTGATAATTGTGGGCAATGTAAGAAATGTCATGAGAAACAAGAATTATGTAAAAGAATTGATGTAAGTCATTGTTTCCAAGAGAAAGGGAGACAGGAGTGTAAAAAAGCGTTGTTTTTGGACGGCAATGAAGAAATGACTATGTTTTGCGATTTCTCCTGCTCAGAAAGACTTAGAAAGTTGATAATTGTGGGCAATGTTAGAAATGTCATGAGAAACAAGAATTATGTAAAAGAATTTATGTAAGTCATTGTTTCCAAGAGAAAGGGAGACAGGAGTGTAAAAAAGCGTTGTTTTTGGACGGCAATGAAGAAATGACTATGTTTTGCGATTTCTCCTGCTCAGAAAGACTTAGAAAGTTGATAATTGTGGGCAATGTTAGAAATGTCATGAGAAACAAGAATTATGTAAAAGAATTGATGTAAGTCATTGTTTCCAAGAGAAAGGGAGACCGGAGTGTAAAAAAGCGTTGTTTTGGACGGCAATGAAGAAATGACTATGTTTTGCGATTTCTCCTGCTCAGAAAGACTTAGAAAGTTGATAATTGTGGGCAATGTAAGAAATGTCATGAGAAACAAGAATTATGTAAAAGAATTGATGTAAGTCATTGTTTCCAAGAGAAAGGGAGACAGGAGTGTAAAAAAGCGTTGTTTTTGGACGGCAATGAAGAAATGACTATGTTTTGCGATTTCTCCTGCTCAGAAAGACTTAGAAAGTTGATAATTGTGGGCAATGTTAGAAATGTCATGAGAAACAAGAATTATGTAAAAGAATTGATGTAAGTCATTGTTTCCAAGAGAAAGGGAGACAGGAGTGTAAAAAAGCATTGTTTTTGGACGGCAATGAAGAAATGACTATGTTTTGCGATTTCTCCTGCTCAGAAAGACTTAGAAAGTTGATAATTGTGGGCAATGTTAGAAATGTCATGAGAAACAAGAATTATGTAAAAGAATTGATGTAAGTTATTGTTTCCAAGAGAAAGGGAGACCGGAGTGTAAAAAAGCATTGTTTTTGGACGGCAATGAAGAAATGACTGTTTTGCGATTTCTCTTGCTCAGAAAGACTTAGAAAGTTGATAATTGTGGGCAATGTTAGAAATATCATGAGAAACAAGAATTATGTAAAAGAATTGATGTAAGTCATTGTTTCCAAGAGAAAGGGAGACCGGAGTGTAAAAAAGCGTTGTTTTTGGACGGCAATGAAGAAATGACTGTTTTGCGATTTCTCTTGCTCAGAAAGACTTAGAAAGTTGATAATTGTGGGCAATGTTAGAAATGTCATGAGAAACAAGAATTATGTAAAAGAATTGATGTAAGTCATTGTTTCCAAGAGAAAGGGAGACAGGAGTGTAAAAAAGCGTTGTTTTGGACGGCAATGAAGAAATGACTATGTTTTGCGATTTCTCCTGCTCAGAAAGACTTAGAAAGTTGATAATTGTGGGCAATGTAAGAAATGTCATGAGAAACAAGAATTATGTAAAAGAATTGATGTAAGTCATTGTTTCCAAGAGAAAGGGAGACAGGAGTGTAAAAAAGCGTTGTTTTTGGACGGCAATGAAGAAATTACTATGTTTTGCGATTTCTCCTGCTCAGAAAGACTTAGAAAGTTGATAATTGTGGGCAATGTTAGAAATGTCATGAGAAACAAGAATTATGTAAAAGAATTGATGTAAGTCATTGTTTCCAAGAGAAAGGGAGACCGGAGTGTAAAAAAGCGTTGTTTTTGGACGGCAATGAAGAAATGACTATGTTTTGCGATTTCTCCAGCTCAGAAAGACTTAGAAAGTAGATAACTGTGGGCAATGTTAGAAATGTCATGAGAAACAAGAATTATGTAAAAGAATTGATGTAAGTCATTGTTTCCAAGAGAAAGGGAGACAGGAGCGTAAAAAAGCGTTGTTTTTGGACGGCAATGAAGAAATGACTATGTTTTGCGATTTCTCCTGCTCAGAAAGACTTAGAAAGTTGATAATTGTGGGCAATGTAAGAAATGTCATGAGAAACAAGAATTATGTAAAAGAATTGATGTAAGTCATTGTTTCCAAGAGAAAGGGAGACAGGAGTGTAAAAAAGCGTTGTTTTTGGACGGCAATGAAGAAATTACTATGTTTTGCGATTTCTCCTGCTCAGAAAGACTTAGAAAGTTGATAATTGTGGGCAATGTTAGAAATGTCATGAGAAACAAGAATTATGTAAAAGAATTGATGTAAGTTATTGTTTCCAAGAGAAAGGGAGACCGGAGTGTAAAAAAGCATTGTTTTTGGACGGCAATGAAGAAATGACTGTTTTGCGATTTCTCTTGCTCAGAAAGACTTAGAAAGTTGATAATTGTGGGCAATGTTAGAAATGTCATGAGAAACAAGAATTATGTAAAAGAATTGATGTTAGTCATTGTTTCCAAGAGAAAGGGAGACCGGAGTGTAAAAAAGCGTTGTTTTTGGACGGCAATGAAGAAATGACTGTTTTGCGATTTCTCTTGCTCAGAAAGACTTAGAAAGTTGATAATTGTGGGCAATGTTAGAAATGTCATGAGAAACAAGAATTATGTAAAAGAATTGATGTAAGTCATTGTTTCCAAGAGAAAGGGAGACCGGAGTGTAAAAAAGCATTGTTTTTGGACGGCAATGAAGAAATGACTGTTTTGCGATTTCTCTTGCTCTGAAAGACTTAGAAAGTTGATAATTGTGGGCAATGTTAGAAATGTCATGAGAAACAAGAATTATGTAAAAGAATTGATGTTAGTCATTGTTTCCAAGAGAAAGGGAGACCGGAGTGTAAAAAAGCGTTGTTTTTGGACGGCAATGAAGAAATGACTGTTTTGCGATTTCTCTTGCTCAGAAAGACTTAGAAAGTTGATAATTGTGGGCAATGTTAGAAATGTCATGAGAAACAAGAATTATGTAAAAGAATTAATGTAAGTCATTGTTTCCAAGAGAAAGGGAGACAGGAGTGTAAAAAAGCGTTGTTTTTGGACGGCAATGAAGAAATTACTATGTTTTGCGATTTCTCCTGCTCAGAAAGACTTAGAAAGTTGATAATTGTGGGCAATGTTAGAAATGTCATGAGAAACAAGAATTATGTAAAGAATTGATGTAAGTCATTGTTTCCAAGAGAAAGGGAGACCGGAGTGTAAAAAAGCGTTGTTTTTGGACGGCAATGAAGAAATGACTATGTTTTGCGATTTCTCCTGCTCAGAAAGACTTAGAAAGTTGATAATTGTGGGCAATGTAAGAAATGTCATGAGAAACAAGAATTATGTAAAAGAATTGATGTAAGTCATTGTTTCCAAGAGAAAGGGAGACAGAGTGTAAAAAAAGCGTTGTTTTTGGACGGCAATGAAGAAATGACTATGTTTTGCGATTTCTCCTGCTCAGAAAGACTTAGAAAGTTGATAATTGTGGGCAATGTTAGAAATGTCATGAGAAACAAGAATTATGTAAAAGAATTGATGTAAGTCATTGTTTCAAGAGAAAGGGAGACCGGATTGTAAAAAAGCATTGTTTTTGGACGGCAATGAAGAAATGACTGTTTTGCGATTTCTCTTGCTCAGAAAGACTTAGAAAGTTGATAATTGTGGGCAATGTTAGAAATGTCATGAGAAACAAGAATTATGTAAAAGAATTGATGTTAGTCATTGTTTCCAAGAGAAAGGGAGACCGGAGTGTAAAAAAGCATTGTTTTTGGACGGCAATGAAGAAATGACTGTTTTGCGATTTCTCCTGCTCAGAAAGACTTAGAAAGTTGATAATTGTGGGCAATGTTAGAAATGTCATGAGAAACAAGAATTATGTAAAAGAATTGATGTAAGTCATTGTTTCCAAGAGAAAGGGAGACAGGAGTGTAAAAAAGCGTTGTTTTTGGACGGCAATGAAGAAATGACTATGTTTTGCGATTTCTCCTGCTCAGAAAGACTTAGAAAGTTGATAATTGTGGGCAATGTTAGAAATATCATGAGAAACAAGAATTATGTAAAAGAATTGATGTAAGTCATTGTTTCCAAGAGAAAGGGAGGACCGGATTGTAAAAAAGCATTGTTTTTGGACGGCAATGAAGAAATGACTGTTTTGCGATTTCTCTTGCTCAGAAAGACTTAGAAAGTTGATAATTGTGGGCAATGTTAGAAATGTCATGAGAAACAAGAATTATGTAAAAGAATTGATGTAAGTCATTGTTTCCAAGAGAAAGGGAGACAGGAGTGTAAAAAAGCGTTGTTTTTGGACGGCAATGAAGAAATGACTATGTTTTGCGATTTCTCCTGCTCAGAAAGACTTAGAAAGTTGATAATTGTGGGCAATGTAAGAAATGTCATGAGAAACAAGAATTATGTAAAAGAATTGATGTAAGTCATTGTTTCCAAGAGAAAGGAGACAGGAGTGTAAAAAAGCGCTGTTTTTGGACGGCAATGAATAAATTACTATGTTTTGCGATTTCTCCTGCTCAGAAAGACTTAGAAAGTTGATAATTGTGGGCAATGTAAGAAATGTCATCAGAAACAAGAATTATGTAAAAGAATTGATGTAAGTCATTGTTTCCAAGAGAAAGGGAGACAGGAGTGTAAAAAAGCGTTGTTTTTGGACGGCAATGAAGAAATGACTATGTTTTGCGATTTCTCCTGCTCAGAAAGACTTAAAAAGTTGATAATTGTGGGCAATGTTAGAAATGTCATGAGAAACAAGAATTATGTAAAAGAATTGATGTAAGTCATTGTTTCCAAGAGAAAGGGAGACAGGAGTGTAAAAAGCGTTGTTTTTGGACGGCAATGAAGAAATGACTATGTTTTGCGATTTCTCCTGCTCAGAAAGACTTAGAAAGTTGATAATTGTGGGCAATGTTAGAAATGTCATGAGAAACAAGAATTATGTAAAAGAATTGATGTAAGTCATTGTTTCCAAGAGAAAGGGAGACAGGAGTGTAAAAAAGCGTTGTTTTTGGACGGCAATGAAGAAATGACTATGTTTTGCGATTTTTCCTGCTCAGAAAGACTTAGAAAGTTGATAATTGTGGGCAATGTAAGAAATGTCATGAGAAACAAGAATTATGTAAAAGAATTGATGTAAGTCATTGTTTCCAAGAGAAAGGGAGACAGGAGTGTAAAAAGCGTTGTTTTTGGACGGCAATGAAGAAATGACTATGTTTTGCGATTTCTCCTGCTCAGAAAGACTTAGAAAGTTGATAATTGTGGGCAATGTTAGAAATATCATGAGAAACAAGAATTATGTAAAAGAATTGATGTAAGTCATTGTTTCCAAGAGAAAGGGAGACCGGATTGTAAAAAGCATTGTTTTTGGACGGCAATGAAGAAATGACTGTTTTGCGATTTCTCTTGCTCAGAAAGACTTAGAAAGTTGATAATTGTGGGCAATGTTAGAAATGTCATGAGAAACAAGAATTATGTAAAAGAATTGATGTAAGTCATTGTTTCCAAGAGAAAGGGAGACAGGAGTGTAAAAAAGCGTTGTTTTTGGACGGCAATGAAGAAATGACTATGTTTTGCGATTTCTCCTGCTCAGAAAGACTTAGAAAGTTGATAATTGTGGGCAATGTAAGAAATGTCATGAGAAACAAGAATTATGTAAAAGAATTGATGTAAGTCATTGTTTCCAAGAGAAAGGGAGACAGGAGTGTAAAAAAGCGTTGTTTTTGGACGGCAATGAAGAAATGACTATGTTTTGCGATTTCTCCTGCTCAGAAAGACTTAAAAAGTTGATAATTGTGGGCAATGTTAGAAATGTCATGAGAAACAAGAATTATGTAAAAGAATTGATGTAAGTCATTGTTTCCAAGAGAAAGGGAGACAGGAGTGTAAAAAAGCGTTGTTTTTGGACGGCAATGAAGAAATGACTATGTTTTGCGATTTCTCCTGCTCAGAAAGACTTAGAAAGTTGATAATTGTGGGCAATGTTAGAAATGTCATGAGAAACAAGAATTATGTAAAAGAATTGATGTAAGTCATTGTTTCCAAGAGAAAGGGAGACAGGAGTGTAAAAAAGCGTTGTTTTTGGACGGCAATGAAGAAATGACTATGTTTTGCGATTTTTCCTGCTCAGAAAGACTTAGAAAGTTGATAATTGTGGGCAATGTAAGAAATGTCATGAGAAACAAGAATTATGTAAAAGAATTGATGTAAGTCATTGTTTCCAAGAGAAAGGGAGACAGGAGTGTAAAAAAGCGTTGTTTTTGGACGGCAATGAAGAAATGACTATGTTTTGCGATTTCTCCTGCTCAGAAAGACTTAGAAAGTTGATAATTGTGGGCAATGTTAGAAATATCATGAGAAACAAGAATTATGTAAAAGAATTGATGTAAGTCATTGTTTCCAAGAGAAAGGGAGACCGGATTGTAAAAAAGCATTGTTTTTGGACGGCAATGAAGAAATGACTGTTTTGCGATTTCTCTTGCTCAGAAAGACTTAGAAAGTTGATAATTGTGGGCAATGTTAGAAATGTCATGAGAAACAAGAATTATGTAAAAGAATTGATGTAAGTCATTGTTTCCAAGAGAAAGGGAGACAGGAGTGTAAAAAAGCGTTGTTTTGGACGGCAATGAAGAAATGACTATGTTTTGCGATTTCTCCTGCTCAGAAAGACTTAGAAAGTTGATAATTGTGGGCAATGTAAGAAATGTCATGAGAAACAAGAATTATGTAAAAGAATTGATGTAAGTCATTGTTTCCAAGAGAAAGGGAGACAGGAGTGTAAAAAAGCGTTGTTTTTGGACGGCAATGAAGAAATGACTATGTTTTGCGATTTCTCCTGCTCAGAAAGACTTAGAAAGTTGATAATTGTGGGCAATGTTAGAAATGTCATGAGAAACAAGAATTATGTAAAAGAATTGATGTAAGTCATTGTTTCCAAGAGAAAGGGAGACCGGAGTGTAAAAAAGCATTGTTTTTGGACGGCAATGAAGAAATGACTGTTTTGCGATTTCTCTTGCTCAGAAAGACTTAGAAAGTTGATAATTGTGGGCAATGTTAGAAATGTCATGAGAAACAAGAATTATGTAAAAGAATTGATGTAAGTCATTGTTTCCAAGAGAAAGGGAGACAGGAGTGTAAAAAAGCGTTGTTTTTGGACGGCAATGAAGAAATGACTATGTTTTGCGATTTCTCCTGCTCAGAAAGACTTAGAAAGTTGATAATTGTGGGCAATGTAAGAAATGTCATGAGAAACAAGAATTATGTAAAAGAATTGATGTAAGTCATTGTTTCCAAGAGAAAGGGAGACAGGAGTGTAAAAAAGCGCTGTTTTTGGACGGCAATGAATAAATTACTATGTTTTGCGATTTCTCCTGCTCAGAAAGACTTAGAAAGTTGATAATTGTGGGCAATGTAAGAAATGTCATCAGAAACAAGAATTATGTAAAAGAATTGATGTAAGTCATTGTTTCCAAGAGAAAGGGAGACAGGAGTGTAAAAAAGCGTTGTTTTTGGACGGCAATGAAGAAATGACTATGTTTTGCGATTTCTCCTGCTCAGAAAGACTTAGAAAGTTGATAATTGTGGGCAATGTTAGAAATGTCATGAGAAACAAGAATTATGTAAAAGAATTGATGTAAGTCATTGTTTCCAAGAGAAAGGGAGACAGGAGTGTAAAAAAGCGTTGTTTTTGGACGGCAATGAAGAAATGACTATGTTTTGCGATTTCTCCTGCTCAGAAAGACTTAGAAAGTTGATAATTGTGGGCAATGTTAGAAATGTCATGAGAAACAAGAATTATGTAAAAGAATTGATGTAAGTCATTGTTTCCAAGAGAAAGGGAGACAGGAGTGTAAAAAAGCGTTGTTTTTGGACGGCAATGAAGAAATGACTATGTTTTGCGATTTCTCCTGCTCAGAAAGACTTAGAAAGTTGATAATTGTGGGCAATGTAAGAAATGTCATCAGAAACAAGAATTATGTAAAAGAATTGATGTAAGTCATTGTTTCCAAGAGAAAGGGAGACAGGAGTGTAAAAAAGCGTTGTTTTTGGACGGCAATGAAGAAATGACTATGTTTTGCGATTTCTCCTGCTCAGAAAGACTTAGAAAGTTGATAATTGTGGGCAATGTTAGAAATGTCATGAGAAACAAGAATTATGTAAAAGAATTGATGTAAGTCATTGTTTTCAAGAGAAAGGGAGACAGGAGTGTAAAAAAGCGTTGTTTTTGGACGGCAATGAAGAAATGACTATGTTTTGCGATTTCTCCTGCTCAGAAAGACTTAGAAAGTTGATAATTGTGGGCAATGTTAGAAATGTCATGAGAAACAAGAATTATGTAAAAGAATTGATGTAAGTCATTGTTTCCAAGAGAAAGGGAGACAGGAGTGTAAAAAAGCGTTGTTTTTGGACGGCAATGAAGAAATGACTATGTTTTGCGATTTCTCCTGCTCAGAAAGACTTAGAAAGTTGATAATTGTGGGCAATGTTAGAAATGTCATGAGAAACAAGAATTATGTAAAAGAATTGATGTAAGTCATTGTTTCCAAGAGAAAGGGAGACCGGAGTGTAAAAAAGCATTGTTTTTGGACGGCAATGAAGAAATGACTGTTTTGCGATTTCTCTTGCTCAGAAAGACTTAGAAAGTTGATAATTGTGGGCAATGTTAGAAATGTCATGAGAAACAAGAATTATGTAAAAGAATTGATGTAAGTCATTGTTTCCAAGAGAAAGGGAGACAGGAGTGTAAAAAAGCGTTGTTTTTGGACGGCAATGAAGAAATGACTATGTTTTGCGATTTCTCCTGCTCAGAAAGACTTAGAAAGTTGATAATTGTGGGCAATGTAAGAAATGTCATGAGAAACAAGAATTATGTAAAAGAATTGATGTAAGTCATTGTTTCCAAGAGAAAGGGAGACAGGAGTGTAAAAAAGCGCTGTTTTTGGACGGCAATGAATAAATTACTATGTTTTGCGATTTCTCCTGCTCAGAAAGACTTAGAAAGTTGATAATTGTGGGCAATGTAAGAAATGTCATCAGAAACAAGAATTATGTAAAAGAATTGATGTAAGTCATTGTTTCCAAGAGAAAGGGAGACAGGAGTGTAAAAAAGCGTTGTTTTTGGACGGCAATGAAGAAATGACTATGTTTTGCGATTTCTCCTGCTCAGAAAGACTTAGAAAGTTGATAATTGTGGGCAATGTTAGAAATGTCATGAGAAACAAGAATTATGTAAAAGAATTGATGTAAGTCATTGTTTCCAAGAGAAAGGGAGACAGGAGTGTAAAAAAGCGTTGTTTTTGGACGGCAATGAAGAAATGACTATGTTTTGCGATTTCTCCTGCTCAGAAAGACTTAGAAAGTTGATAATTGTGGGCAATGTTAGAAATGTCATGAGAAACAAGAATTATGTAAAAGAATTGATGTAAGTCATTGTTTCCAAGAGAAAGGGAGACAGGAGTGTAAAAAAGCGTTGTTTTTGGACGGCAATGAAGAAATGACTATGTTTTGCGATTTTTCCTGCTCAGAAAGACTTAGAAAGTTGATAATTGTGGGCAATGTAAGAAATGTCATGAGAAACAAGAATTATGTAAAAGAATTGATGTAAGTCATTGTTTCCAAGAGAAAGGGAGACAGGAGTGTAAAAAAGCGTTGTTTTTGGACGGCAATGAAGAAATGACTATGTTTTGCGATTTCTCCTGCTCAGAAAGACTTAGAAAGTTGATAATTGTGGGCAATGTTAGAAATATCATGAGAAACAAGAATTATGTAAAAGAATTGATGTAAGTCATTGTTTCCAAGAGAAAGGGAGACCGGATTGTAAAAAAGCATTGTTTTTGGACGGCAATGAAGAAATGACTGTTTTGCGATTTCTCTTGCTCAGAAAGACTTAGAAAGTTGATAATTGTGGGCAATGTTAGAAATGTCATGAGAAACAAGAATTATGTAAAAGAATTGATGTAAGTCATTGTTTCCAAGAGAAAGGGAGACAGGAGTGTAAAAAAGCGTTGTTTTTGGACGGCAATGAAGAAATGACTATGTTTTGCGATTTCTCCTGCTCAGAAAGACTTAGAAAGTTGATAATTGTGGGCAATGTAAGAAATGTCATGAGAAACAAGAATTATGTAAAAGAATTGATGTAAGTCATTGTTTCCAAGAGAAAGGGAGACAGGAGTGTAAAAAAGCGCTGTTTTTGGACGGCAATGAATAAATTACTATGTTTTGCGATTTCTCCTGCTCAGAAAGACTTAGAAAGTTGATAATTGTGGGCAATGTAAGAAATGTCATCAGAAACAAGAATTATGTAAAAGAATTGATGTAAGTCATTGTTTCCAAGAGAAAGGGAGACAGGAGTGTAAAAAAGCGTTGTTTTTGGACGGCAATGAAGAAATGACTATGTTTTGCGATTTCTCCTGCTCAGAAAGACTTAGAAAGTTGATAATTGTGGGCAATGTTAGAAATGTCATGAGAAACAAGAATTATGTAAAAGAATTGATGTAAGTCATTGTTTCCAAGAGAAAGGGAGACAGGAGTGTAAAAAAGCGTTGTTTTTGGACGGCAATGAAGAAATGACTATGTTTTGCGATTTCTCCTGCTCAGAAAGACTTAGAAAGTTGATAATTGTGGGCAATGTAAGAAATGTCATGAGAAACAAGAATTATGTCAAAGAATTGATGTAAGTCATTGTTTCCAAGAGAAAGGGAGACAGGAGTGTAAAAAAGCGTTGTTTTTGGACGGCAATGAAGAAATTACTATGTTTTGCGATTTCTCCTGCTCAGAAAGACTTAGAAAGTTGATAATTGTGGGCAATGTTAGAAATGTCATGAGAAACAAGAATTATGTAAAAGAATTGATGTAAGTCATTGTTTCCAAGAGAAAGGGAGACCGGAGTCTAAAAAAGCGTTGTTTTTGGACGGCAATGAAGAAATGACTATGTTTTGCGATTTCTCTTGCTCAGAAAGACTTAGAAAGTTGATAATTGTGGGCAATGTTAGAAATGTCATGAGAAACAAGAATTATGTAAAAGAATTGATGTAAGTCATTGTTTCCAAGAGAAAGGGAGACCGGAGTGTAAAAAAGCGTTGTTTTTGGACGGCAATGAAGAAATGACTATGTTTTGCGATTTCTCCTGCTCAGAAAGACTTAGAAAGTTGATAATTGTGGGCAATGTAAGAAATGTCATGAGAAACAAGAATTATGTAAAAGAATTGATGTAAGTCATTGTTTCCAAGAGAAAGGGAGACAGGAGTGTAAAAAAGCGTTGTTTTTGGACGGCAATGAAGAAATGACTATGTTTTACGATTTCTCCTGCTCAGAAAGACTTAGAAAGTACATAATTGTGGGCAATGTTAGAAATGTCATGAGAAACAAGAATTATGTAAAAGAATTGATGTAAGTCATTGTTTCCAAGAGAAAGGGAGACCGGAGTGTAAAAAAGCGTTGTTTTTGGACGGCAATGAAGAAATGACTATGTTTTGCGATTTCTCCTGCTCAGAAAGACTTAGAAAGTTGATAATTGTGGGCAATGTTAGAAATGTCATGACAAACAAGAATTATGTAA
The DNA here is from genome assembly GCF_038048845.1 of Mixophyes fleayi. Classification (NCBI taxonomy): domain Eukaryota; kingdom Metazoa; phylum Chordata; class Amphibia; order Anura; family Limnodynastidae; genus Mixophyes; species Mixophyes fleayi. Next base: position 12,072 of record NW_027447627.1, on the reverse strand, counting down.
AAGAATTGATGTAAGTCATTGTTTCCAAGAGAAATGGAGACAGGAGTGTAAAAAAGCGTTGTTTTTGGACGGCAATGAAGAAATGACTATGTTTTGCGATTTCTCCTGCTCAGAAAGACTTAGAAAGTTGATAATTGTGGGCAATGTTAGAAATGTCATGAGAAACAAGAATTATGTAAAAGAATTGATGTAAGTCATTGTTTCCAAGAGAAAGGGAGACCGGAGTGTAAAAAAGCGTTGTTTTTGGACGGCAATGAAGAAATGACTATGTTTTGCGATTTCTCCTGCTCAGAAAGACTTAGAAAGTTGATAATTGTGGGCAATGTAAGAAATGTCATGAGAAACAAGAATTATGTAAAAGAATTGATGTAAGTCATTGTTTCCAAGAGAAAGGGAGACCGGAGTGTAAAAAAGCATTGTTTTTGGACGGCAATGAAGAAATGACTGTTTTGCGATTTCTCTTGCTCAGAAAGACTTAGAAAGTTGATAATTGTGGGCAATGTTAGAAATGTCATGAGAAACAAGAATTATGTAAAAGAATTGATGTAAGTCATTGTTTCCAAGAGAAAGGAAGACAGGAGTGTAAAAAAGCGTTGTTTTTGGACGGCAATAAAGAAATTACTATGTTTTGCGATTTCTCCTGCTCAGAAAGACTTAGAAAGTTGATAATTGTGGGCAATGTAAGAAATGTCATGAGAAACAAGAATTATGTAAAAGAATTGATGTAAGTCATTGTTTCCAAGAGAAAGGGAGACAGGAGTGTAAAAAAAGCGTTGTTTTTGGACGGCAATGAAGAAATGACTATGTTTTGCGATTTCTCCTGCTCAGAAAGACTTAGAAAGTTGATAATTGTGGGCAATGTTAGAAATGTCATGAGAAACAAGAATTATGTAAAAGAATTGATGTAAGTCATTGTTTCCAAGAGAAAGGGAGACAGGAGTGTAAAAAAGCGTTGTTTTTGGACGGCAATGAAGAAATGACTATGTTTTGCGATTTCTCCTGCTCAGAAAGACTTAGAAAGTTGATAATTGTGGGCAATGTTAGAAATGTCATGAGAAACAAGAATTATGTAAAAGAATTGATGTAAGTCATTGTTTCCAAGAGAAAGGGAGACCGGAGTGTAAAAAAGCATTGTTTTTGGACGGCAATGAAGAAATGACTGTTTTGCGATTTCTCTTGCTCAGAAAGACTTAGAAAGTTGATAATTGTGGGCAATGTTAGAAATGTCATGAGAAACAAGAATTATGTCAAAGAATTGATGTAAGTCATTGTTTTCAAGAGAAAGGGAGACAGGAGTGTAAAAAAGCGTTGTTTTTGGACGGCAATGAAGAAATTACTATGTTTTGCGATTTCTCCTGCTCAGAAAGACTTAGAAAGTTGATAATTGTGGGCAATGTTAGAAATGTCATGAGAAACAAGAATTATGTAAAAGAATTGATGTAAGTCATTGTTTCCAAGAGAAAGGGAGACCGGAGTCTAAAAAAGCGTTGTTTTTGGACGGCAATGAAGAAATGACTATGTTTTACGATTTCTCCTGCTCAGAAAGACTTAGAAAGTTGATAATTGTGGGCAATGTTAGAAATGTCATGAGAAACAAGAATTATGTAAAAGAATTGATGTAAGTCATTGTTTCCAAGAGAAAGGGAGACCGGAGTGTAAAAAAGCGTTGTTTTTGGACGGCAATGAAGAAATGACTATGTTTTGCGATTTCTCCTGCTCAGAAAGACTTAGAAAGTTGATAATTGTGGGCAATGTAAGAAATGTCATGAGAAACAAGAATTATGTAAAAGAATTGATGTAAGTCATTGTTTCCAAGAGAAAGGGAGACAGGAGTGTAAAAAAGCGTTGTTTTTGGACGGCAATGAAGAAATGACTATGTTTTGCGATTTCTCCTGCTCAGAAAGACTTAGAAAGTTGATAATTGTGGGCAATGTTAGAAATGTCATGAGAAACAAGAATTATGTAAAAGAATTGATGTAAGTCATTGTTTCCAAGAGAAATGGAGACAGGAGTGTAAAAAAAGCGTTGTTTTTGGACGGCAATGAAGAAATGACTATGTTTTGCGATTTCTCCTGCTCAGAAAGACTTAGAAAGTTGATAATTGTGGGCAATGTTAGAAATGTCATGAGAAACAAGAATTATGTAAAAGAATTGATGTAAGTCATTGTTTCCAAGAGAAAGGGAGACCGGAGTGTAAAAAAGCGTTGTTTTTGGACGGCAATGAAGAAATGACTATGTTTTGCGATTTCTCCTGCTCAGAAAGACTTAGAAAGTTGATAATTGTGGGCAATGTAAGAAATGTCATGAGAAACAAGAATTATGTAAAAGAATTGATGTAAGTCATTGTTTCCAAGAGAAAGGGAGACAGGAGTGTAAAAAAGCGTTGTTTTTGGACGGCAATGAAGAAATGACTATGTTTTGCGATTTCTCCTGCTCAGAAAGACTTAGAAAGTTGATAATTGTGGGCAATGTTAGAAATGTCATGAGAAACAAGAATTATGTAAAAGAATTGATGTAAGTCATTGTTTCCAAGAGAAAGGGAGACAGGAGTGTAAAAAAGCGTTGTTTTTGGACGGCAATGAAGAAATGACTATGTTTTGCGATTTCTACTGCTCAGAAAGACTTAGAAAGTTGATAATTGTGGGCAATGTTAGAAATGTCATGAGAAACAAGAATTATGTAAAAGAATTGATGTAAGTCATTGTTTCCAAGAGAAAGGGAGACCGGAGTGTAAAAAAGCATTGTTTTTGGACGGCAATGAAGAAATGACTGTTTTGCGATTTCTCTTGCTCAGAAAGACTTAGAAAGTTGATAATTGTGGGCAATGTTAGAAATGTCATGAGAAACAAGAATTATGTAAAAGAATTGATGTAAGTCATTGTTTCCAAGAGAAAGGGAGACAGGAGTGTAAAAAAGCGTTGTTTTTGGACGGCAATGAAGAAATGACTATGTTTTGCGATTTCTCCTGCTCAGAAAGACTTAGAAAGTTGATAATTGTGGGCAATGTAAGAAATGTCATGAGAAACAAGAATTATGTAAAAGAATTGATGTAAGTCATTGTTTCCAAGAGAAAGGGAGACAGGAGTGTAAAAAAGCGTTGTTTTTGGACGGCAATGAAGAAATTACTATGTTTTGCGATTTCTCCTGCTCAGAAAGACTTAGAAAGTTGATAATTGTGGGCAATGTAAGAAATGTCATGAGAAACAAGAATTATGTAAAAGAATTGATGTAAGTCATTGTTTCCAAGAGAAAGGGAGACAGGAGTGTAAAAAAAGCGTTGTTTTTGGACGGCAATGAAGAAATGACTATGTTTTGCGATTTCTCCTGCTCAGAAAGACTTAGAAAGTTGATAATTGTGGGCAATGTTAGAAATGTCATGAGAAACAAGAATTATGTAAAAGAATTGATGTAAGTCATTGTTTCCAAGAGAAAGGGAGACAGGAGTGTAAAAAAGCGTTGTTTTTGGACGGCAATGAAGAAATGACTATGTTTTGCGATTTCTCCTGCTCAGAAAGACTTAGAAAGTTGATAATTGTGGGCAATGTTAGAAATGTCATGAGAAACAAGAATTATGTAAAAGAATTGATGTAAGTCATTGTTTCCAAGAGAAAGGGAGACCGGAGTGTAAAAAAGCATTGTTTTTGGACGGCAATGAAGAAATGACTGTTTTGCGATTTCTCTTGCTCAGAAAGACTTAGAAAGTTGATAATTGTGGGCAATGTTAGAAATGTCATGAGAAACAAGAATTATGTCAAAGAATTGATGTAAGTCATTGTTTCCAAGAGAAAGGGAGACAGGAGTGTAAAAAAGCGTTGTTTTTGGACGGCAATGAAGAAATTACTATGTTTTGCGATTTCTCCTGCTCAGAAAGACTTAGAAAGTTGATAATTGTGGGCAATGTTAGAAATGTCATGAGAAACAAGAATTATGTAAAAGAATTGATGTAAGTCATTGTTTCCAAGAGAAAGGGAGACCGGAGTCTAAAAAAGCGTTGTTTTTGGACGGCAATGAAGAAATGACTATGTTTTGCGATTTCTCTTGCTCAGAAAGACTTAGAAAGTTGATAATTGTGGGCAATGTTAGAAATGTCATGAGAAACAAGAATTATGTAAAAGAATTGATAAAAGTCATTGTTTCCAAGAGAAAGGGAGACCGGAGTGTAAAAAAGCGTTGTTTTTGGACGGCAATGAAGAAATGACTATGTTTTGCGATTTCTCCTGCTCAGAAAGACTTAGAAAGTTGATAATTGTGGGCAATGTAAGAAATGTCATGAGAAACAAGAATTATGTAAAAGAATTGATGTAAGTCATTGTTTCCAAGAGAAAGGGAGACAGGAGTGTAAAAAAGCGTTGTTTTTGGACGGCAATGAAGAAATTACTATGTTTTACGATTTCTCCTGCTCAGAAAGACTTAGAAAGTTGATAATTGTGGGCAATGTTAGAAATGTCATGAGAAACAAGAATTATGTAAAAGAATTGATGTAAGTCATTGTTTCCAAGAGAAAGGGAGACCGGAGTGTAAAAAAGCGTTGTTTTTGGACGGCAATGAAGAAATGACTATGTTTTGCGATTTCTCCTGCTCAGAAAGACTTAGAAAGTTGATAATTGTGGGCAATGTAAGAAATGTCATGAGAAACAAGAATTATGTAAAAGAATTGATGTAAGTCATTGTTTCCAAGAGAAAGGGAGACAGGAGTGTAAAAAAGCGTTGTTTTTGGACGGCAATGAAGAAATGACTATGTTTTGCGATTTCTCCTGCTCAGAAAGACTTAGAAAGTTGATAATTGTGGGCAATGTTAGAAATGTCATGAGAAACAAGAATTATGTAAAAGAATTGATGTAAGTCATTGTTTCCAAGAGAAATGGAGACAGGAGTGTAAAAAAGCGTTGTTTTTGGACGGCAATGAAGAAATGACTATGTTTTGCGATTTCTCTTGCTCAGAAAGACTTAGAAAGTTGATAATTGTGGGCAATGTTAGAAATGTCATGAGAAACAAGAATTATGTAAAAGAATTGATGTAAGTCATTGTTTCCAAGAGAAAGGGAGACCGGAGTGTAAAAAAGCGTTGTTTTTGGACGGCAATGAAGAAATGACTATGTTTTGCGATTTCTCCTGCTCAGAAAGACTTAGAAAGTTGATAATTGTGGGCAATGTAAGAAATGTCATGAGAAACAAGAATTATGTAAAAGAATTGATGTAAGTCATTGTTTCCAAGAGAAAGGGAGACAGGAGTGTAAAAAAGCGTTGTTTTTGGACGGCAATGAAGAAATGACTATGTTTTGCGATTTCTCCTGCTCAGAAAGACTTAGAAAGTTGATAATTGTGGGCAATGTTAGAAATGTCATGAGAAACAAGAATTATGTAAAAGAATTGATGTAAGTCATTGTTTCCAAGAGAAAGGGAGACAGGAGTGTAAAAAAGCGTTGTTTTTGGACGGCAATGAAGAAATGACTATGTTTTGCGATTTCTCCTGCTCAGAAAGACTTAGAAAGTTGATAATTGTGGGCAATGTTAGAAATGTCATGAGAAACAAGAATTATGTAAAAGAATTGATGTAAGTCATTGTTTCCAAGAGAAAGGGAGACCGGAGTGTAAAAAAGCATTGTTTTTGGACGGCAATGAAGAAATGACTGTTTTGCGATTTCTCTTGCTCAGAAAGACTTAGAAAGTTGATAATTGTGGGCAATGTTAGAAATGTCATGAGAAACAAGAATTATGTAAAAGAATTGATGTAAGTCATCGTTTCCAAGAGAAAGGGAGACAGGAGTGTAAAAAAGCGTTGTTTTTGGACGGCAATGAAGAAATGACTATGTTTTGCGATTTCTCCTGCTCAGAAAGACTTAGAAAGTTGATAATTGTGGGCAATGTAAGAAATGTCATGAGAAACAAGAATTATGTAAAAGAATTGATGTAAGTCATTGTTTCCAAGAGAAAGGGAGACAGGAGTGTAAAAAAGCGTTGTTTTTGGACGGCAATGAAGAAATGACTATGTTTTGCGATTTCTCCTGCTCAGAAAGACTTAGAAAGTTGACAATTGTGGGCAATGTTAGAAATGTCATGAGAAACAAGAATTATGTAAAAGAATTGATGTAAGTCATTGTTTCCAAGAGAAAGGGAGACAGGAGTGTAAAAAAGCGTTGTTTTTGGACGGCAATGAAGAAATGACTATATTTTGCGATTTCTCCTGCTCAGAAAGACTTAGAAAGTTGATAATTGTGGGCAATGTTAGAAATGTCATGAGAAACAAGAATTATGTAAAAGAATTGATGTAAGTCATTGTTTCCAAGAGAAAGGGAGACCGGAGTGTAAAAAAGCATTGTTTTTGGACGGCAATGAAGAAATGACTGTTTTGCGATTTCTCTTGCTCAGAAAGACTTAGAAAGTTGATAATTGTGGGCAATGTTAGAAATGTCATGAGAAACAAGAATTATGTCAAAGAATTGATGTAAGTCATTGTTTCCAAGAGAAAGGGAGACAGGAGTGTAAAAAAGCGTTGTTTTTGGACGGCAATGAAGAAATGACTATGTTTTGCGATTTCTCCTGCTCAGAAAGACTTAGAAAGTTGATAATTGTGGGCAATGTTAGAAATGTCATGAGAAACAAGAATTATGTAAAAGAATTGATGTAAGTCATTGTTTCCAAGAGAAAGGGAGACCGGAGTGTAAAAAAGCGTTGTTTTTGGACGGCAATGAAGAAATGACTATGTTTTGCGATTTCTCCTGCTCAGAAAGACTTAGAAAGTTGATAATTGTGGGCAATGTAAGAAATGTCATGAGAAACAAGAATTATGTAAAAGAATTGATGTAAGTCATTGTTTCCAAGAGAAAGGGAGACAGGAGTGTAAAAAAGCGTTGTTTTTGGACGGCAATGAAGAAATGACTATGTTTTGCGATTTCTCCTGCTCAGAAAGACTTAGAAAGTTGATAATTGTGGGCAATGTAAGAAATGTCATGAGAAACAAGAATTATGTAAAAGAATTGATGTAAGTCATTGTTTCCAAGAGAAAGGGAGACAGGAGTGTAAAAAAGCGTTGTTTTTGGACGGCAATGAAGAAATGACTATGTTTTGCGATTTCTCCTGCTCAGAAAGACTTAGAAAGTTGATAATTGTGGGCAATGTTAGAAATGTCATGAGAAACAAGAATTATGTAAAAGAATTGATGTAAGTCATTGTTTCCAAGAGAAAGGGAGACAGGAGTGTAAAAAAGCGTTGTTTTTGGACGGCAATGAAGAAATGACTATGTTTTGCGATTTCTCCTGCTCAGAAAGACTTAGAAAGTTGATAATTGTGGGCAATGTTAGAAATGTCATGAGAAACAAGAATTATGTAAAAGAATTGATGTAAGTCATTGTTTCCAAGAGAAAGGGAGACAGGAGTGTAAAAAAGCGTTGTTTTTGGACGGCAATGAAGAAATGACTATGTTTTGCGATTTCTCCTGCTCAGAAAGACTTAGAAAGTTGATAATTGTGGGCAATGTTAGAAATGTCATGAGAAACAAGAATTATGTAAAAGAATTGATGTAAGTCATTGTTTCCAAGAGAAAGGGAGACCGGAGTGTAAAAAAGCGTTGTTTTTGGACGGCAATGAAGAAATGACTATTTTGCGATTTCTCTTGCTCAGAAAGACTTAGAAAGTTGATAATTGTGGGCAATGTTAGAAATGTCATGAGAAACAAGAATTATGTAAAAGAATTGATGTAAGTCATTGTTTCCAAGAGAAAGGGAGACAGGAGTGTAAAAAAGCGTTGTTTTTGGACGGCAATGAAGAAATGACTATGTTTTGCGATTTCTCCTGCTCAGAAAGACTTAGAAAGTTGAAAATTGTGGGCAATGTTAGAAATGTCATGAGAAACAAGAATTATGTAAAAGAATTGATGTAAGTCATTGTTTCCAAGAGAAAGGGAGACAGGAGTGTAAAAAAGCGTTGTTTTTGGACGGCAATGAAGAAATGACTATGTTTTGCGATTTCTCCTGCTCAGAAAGACTTAGAAAGTTGATAATTGTGGGCAATGTAAGAAATGTCATGAGAAACAAGAATTATGTAAAAGAATTGATGTAAGTCATTGTTTCCAAGAGAAAGGGAGACAGGAGTGTAAAAAAGCGTTGTTTTTGGACGGCAATGAAGAAATGACTATGTTTTGCGATTTCTCCTGCTCAGAAAGACTTAGAAAGTTGATAATTGTGGGCAATGTTAGAAATGTCATGAGAAACAAGAATTATGTAAAAGAATTGATGTAAGTCATTGTTTCCAAGAGAAAGGGAGACAGGAGTGTAAAAAAGCGTTGTTTTTGGACGGCAATGAAGAAATGACTATGTTTTGCGATTTCTCCTGCTCAGAAAGACTTAGAAAGTTGATAATTGTGGGCAATGTTAGAAATGTCATGAGAAACAAGAATTATGTAAAAGAATTGATGTAAGTCATTGTTTCCAAGAGAAAGGGAGACAGGAGTGTAAAAAAGCGTTGTTTTTGGACGGCAATGAAGAAATGACTATGTTTTGCGATTTCTCCTGCTCAGAAAGACTTAGAAAGTTGATAATTGTGGGCAATGTTAGAAATGTCATGAGAAACAAGAATTATGTAAAAGAATTGATGTAAGTCATTGTTTCCAAGAGAAAGGGAGACCGGAGTGTAAAAAAGCATTGTTTTTGGACGGCAATGAAGAAATGACTGTTTTGCGATTTCTCTTGCTCAGAAAGACTTAGAAAGTTGATAATTGTGGGCAATGTTAGAAATGTCATGAGAAACAAGAATTATGTCAAAGAATTGATGTAAGTCATTGTTTCCAAGAGAAAGGGAGACCGGAGTGTAAAAAAGCGTTGTTTTTGGACGGCAATGAAGAAATTACTATGTTTTGCGATTTCTCCTGCTCAGAAAGACTTAGAAAGTTGATAATTGTGGGCAATGTTAGAAATGTCATGAGAAACAAGAATTATGTAAAAGAATTGATGTAAGTCATTGTTTCCAAGAGAAAGGGAGACCGGAGTCTAAAAAAGCGTTGTTTTTGGACGGCAATGAAGAAATGACTATGTTTTGCGATTTCTCTTGCTCAGAAAGACTTAGAAAGTTGATAATTGTGGGCAATGTTAGAAATGTCATGAGAAACAAGAATTATGTAAAAGAATTGATAAAAGTCATTGTTTCCAAGAGAAAGGGAGACCGGAGTGTAAAAAAGCGTTGTTTTTGGACGGCAATGAAGAAATGACTATGTTTTGCGATTTCTCCTGCTCAGAAAGACTTAGAAAGTTGATAATTGTGGGCAATGTAAGAAATGTCATGAGAAACAAGAATTATGTAAAAGAATTGATGTAAGTCATTGTTTCCAAGAGAAAGGGAGACAGGAGTGTAAAAAAGCGTTGTTTTTGGACGGCAATGAAGAAATTACTATGTTTTACGATTTCTCCTGCTCAGAAAGACTTAGAAAGTTGATAATTGTGGGCAATGTTAGAAATGTCATGAGAAACAAGAATTATGTAAAAGAATTGATGTAAGTCATTGTTTCCAAGAGAAAGGGAGACCGGAGTGTAAAAAAGCGTTGTTTTTGGACGGCAATGAAGAAATGACTATGTTTTGCGATTTCTCCTGCTCAGAAAGACTTAGAAAGTTGATAATTGTGGGCAATGTAAGAAATGTCATGAGAAACAAGAATTATGTAAAAGAATTGATGTAAGTCATTGTTTCCAAGAGAAAGGGAGACAGGAGTGTAAAAAAGCGTTGTTTTTGGACGGCAATGAAGAAATGACTATGTTTTGCGATTTCTCCTGCTCAGAAAGACTTAGAAAGTTGATAATTGTGGGCAATGTTAGAAATGTCATGAGAAACAAGAATTATGTAAAAGAATTGATGTAAGTCATTGTTTCCAAGAGAAATGGAGACCGGAGTGTAAAAAACCATTGTTTTTGGACGGCAATGAAGAAATGACTGTTTTGCGATTTCTCTTGCTCAGAAAGACTTAGAAAGTTGATAATTGTGGGCAATGTTAGAAATGTCATGAGAAACAAGAATTATGTAAAAGAATTGATGTAAGTCATTGTTTCCAAGAGAAAGGGAGACCGGAGTGTAAAAAAGCGTTGTTTTTGGACGGCAATGAAGAAATGACTATGTTTTGCGATTTCTCCTGCTCAGAAAGACTTAGAAAGTTGATAATTGTGGGCAATGTTAGAAATGTCATGAGAAACAAGAATTATGTAAAAGAATTGATGTAAGTCATTGTTTCCAAGAGAAAGGGAGACAGGAGTGTAAAAAAGCGTTGTTTTTGGATGGCAATGAAGAAATGACTATGTTTTGCGATTTCTCCTGCTCAGAAAGACTTAGAAAGTTGATAATTGTGGTCAATGTTAGAAATGTCATGAGAAACAAGAATTATGTAAAAGAATTGATGTAAGTCATTGTTTCCAAGAGAAAGGGAGACAGGAGTGTAAAAAAGCGTTGTTTTTGGACGGCAATGAAGAAATGACTATGTTTTGCGATTCCTCCTGCTCAGAAAGACTTAGAAAGTTGATAATTGTGGGCAATGTTAGAAATGTCATGAGAAACAAGAATTATGTAAAAGAATTGATGTAAGTCATTGTTTCCAAGAGAAAGGGAGACCGGAGTGTAAAAAAGCATTGTTTTTGGACGGCAATGAAGAAATGACTGTTTTGCGATTTCTCTTGCTCAGAAAGACTTAGAAAGTTGATAATTGTGGGCAATGTTAGAAATGTCATGAGAAACAAGAATTATGTAAAAGAATTTATGTAAGTCATTGTTTCCAAAAGAAAGGGAGACAGGAGTGTAAAAAAGCGTTGTTTTTGGACGGCAATGAAGAAATGACTATGTTTTGCGATTTCTCCCTCTCAGAAAGACTTAGAAAGTTGATAATTGTGGGCAATATAAGAAATGTCATGAGAAACAAGAATTATGTAAAAGAATTGATGTAAGTCATTGTTTCCAAGAGAAAGGGAGACCGGAGTGTAAAAAAACCATTGTTTTTGGACGGCAATGAAGAAATGACTGTTTTGCGATTTCTCTTGCTCAGAAAGACTTAGAAAGTTGATAATTGTGGGCAATGTTAGAAATGTCATGAGAAACAAGAATTATGTAAAAGAATTGATGTAAGTCATTGTTTCCAAGAGAAAGGGAGACAGGAGTGTAAAAAAGCGTTGTTTTTGGATGGCAATGAAGAAATGACTATGTTTTGCGATTTCTCCTGCTCAGAAAGACTTAGAAAGTTGATAATTGTGGTCAATGTTAGAAATGTCATGAGAAACAAGAATTATGTAAAAGAATTGATGTAAGTCATTGTTTCCAAGAGAAAGGGAGACAGGAGTGTAAAAAAGCGTTGTTTTTGGACGGCAATGAAGAAATGACTATGTTTTGCGATTCCTCCTGCTCAGAAAGACTTAGAAAGTTGATAATTGTGGGCAATGTTAGAAATGTCATGAGAAACAAGAATTATGTAAAAGAATTGATGTAAGTCATTGTTTCCAAGAGAAAGGGAGACCGGAGTGTAAAAAAGCATTGTTTTTGGACGGCAATGAAGAAATGACTGTTTTGCGATTTCTCTTGCTCAGAAAGACTTAGAAAGTTGATAATTGTGGGCAATGTTAGAAATGTCATGAGAAACAAGAATTATGTAAAAGAATTGATGTAAGTCATTGTTTCCAAAAGAAAGGGAGACAGGAGTGTAAAAAAGCGTTGTTTTTGGACGGCAATGAAGAAATGACTATGTTTTGCGATTTCTCCCTCTCAGAAAGACTTAGAAAGTTGATAATTGTGGGCAATATAAGAAATGTCATGAGAAACAAGAATTATGTAAAAGAATTGATGTAAGTCATTGTTTCCAAGAGAAAGGGAGACCGGAGTGTAAAAAAACCATTGTTTTTGGACGGCAATGAAGAAATGACTGTTTTGCGATTTCTCTTGCTCAGAAAGACTTAGAAAGTTGATAATTGTGGGCAATGTTAGAAATGTCATGAGAAACAAGAATTATGTAAAAGAATTGATGTAAGTCATTGTTTCCAAGAGAAAGGGAGACCGGAGTGTAAAAAAGCGTTGTTTTTGGACGGCAATGAAGAAATGACTGTTTTGCGATTA
>NW_027447626.1:0-27868 GCF_038048845.1 Mixophyes fleayi | reverse complement strand
TGATTCATGATTCAATTCATGATTCATGATTCGATTCATGATTCTTGATTCATGATTCATGATTCGATTCAATTCATGATTGATGATTGAATTCATGATTCATGATTCATGATTCATGATTCTTGATTCAATTCATGATTCATGATTCAATTAATGATTCATAATTCATGATTGATGATTCGGTTCATAATTCATGATTCAATTTATGATTCATGATTCAATTCATGATTCATGATTCATGATTCATGATTCGATTCATGATTCATGATTCAAATTATGATTCATGATTCAATTCATGATTCATGATTAATGATTCATGATTCTTGATTTAATTCATGATTCATGATTCAATTCATGATTCATAATTCATGATTCATGATTCGGTTCATGATTCTTGATTCAATTCATGATTCATGATTCAATTAATGATTCATAATTCATGATTCATGATTCGGTTCATAATTCATGATTCGATTTATGATTCATGATTCAATTCATGATTCATGATTCATGATTCATGATTCGATTCATAATTCATGATTCAAATTATGATTCATGATTCAATTCATGATTAATGATTCATGATTCATGATTGAATTCATAATTCATGATTCATGATTCGATTCATGATTCATGATTCGATTCATGATTCATGATTCAATTCATGATTCATGATTAATGATTCATGATTCAAGTCATGATTCATGTTTCAATTCATGATTCAATTAATGATTCATGATTCATGATTCAATTAATGATTCATGATTTAAGATTCAATTAATGATTCATGATTCATTTCATGATTCATGATTCATGATTTAATTCATGATTCATGATTCAACTCATGATTCTTGATTCATGATTCATGATTCGATTCATGATTCATGATTCAATTCATGATTCATGATTCATGATTCATGATTCAATTCATGATTCATGATTCAAATCATGATTCATGATTCAAATCATGATTCTTGAATTATGATTCATGATTCGATTCATGATTCATGATTGAATTCATGATTCATGATTCAGGATTCGATTCATGATTCATGATTCAATTCATGATTCATGATTCAATTCATGATTCATGATTCATGATTCTTGATTCAATTCATGATTCATGATTCAATTCATGATTCATAATTCATGATTCATGATTCAATTCATGATTCATGATTCAATTCATGATTCATGATTCATGATTCAATTCATGATTCATGATTCATGATTCAATTCATGATTCATGATTCATGATTCAATTAATTATTCATTATTCATGATTCATGATTCATTTCATGATTCATGATTCATGATTCATTTCATGATTCATGATTCTTGATTCATTTCATGATTCATGATTCAATTAATGATTGATAATTCATGATTCATGATTCGGTTCATAATTCATGATTCAATTCATGATTCATGATTCAATTAATGATTTATGATTCATGATTCATGATTCAATTCATGATTCATGATTCATGATTCAATTCATGATTCATGATTCGATTCATGATTCTTGATTCATGATTCATGATTCGATTCAATTCATGATTCATGATTGAATTCATGATTCATGATTCATGATTCGATTCATGATTCATGATTCAATTTATGATTCATGATTCATGATTCATGATTCATGATTCAATTCATGATTCATAATTCGATTCATGATTCTTGATTCATGATTCATGATTTGATTTATAATTCATGATTCATGATTCAATTCATGATTCATGATTCAATTCATGATTCATAATACATGATTCAAATCATGATTCATGATTCAAATCATGATTCTTGAATTATGATTCATGATTCATGATTCATAATTCATGATTCATGATTCACGATTAATGAATCAATTCATGATTCATAATTCATGATTCATGATTCTTTTTTCATTTCATGATTCATGATTCAATTAATGATTGATAATTCATGATTCATGATTCGGTTCATAATTCATGATTCAATTCATGATTCATGATTCAATTAATGATTTATGATTCATGATTCATGATTCAATTCATGATTCATGATTCATGATTCAATTCATGATTCATGATTCGATTCATGATTCTTGATTCATGATTCATGATTCGATTCAATTCATGATTCATGATTGAATTCATGATTCATGATTCATGATTCGATTCATGATTCATGATTCACTTTATGATTCATGATTCATGATTCATGATTCATGATTCATGATTCAATTCATGATTCATAATTCGATTCATGATTCTTGATTCATGATTCATGATTTGATTTATAATTCATGATTCATGATTCAATTCATGATTCATGATTCATGATTCATGATTCAATTCATGATTCATAATACATGATTCGATTCATGATTCATGATTCAATTCATGATTCATGATTCATGATTCAAATTATGATTCATGATTCATGATTCTTGATTCAATTCATGATTCATGATTCAATTCATGATTCATAATTCATGATTCATGATTCGATTCATGATTTATAATTCATGATTCATGATTCTTGATTTAATTCATGATTCATGATTCAATTCATGATTCATAATTCATGATTCATGATTCGGTTCATGATTCATGATTCAATTCATGATTCATGATTCAATTCATGATTCGAATCCTGATACAATTCACGATTCAAATCCTGATTCAATTCATGATTCATGATTTGATTTATGATTCATGATTCATGATTCAATTCATGATTCATGATTCATGATTCATGATTCAATTCATGATTCATAATTCATGATTCATGATTCTTGATTCAATTCATGATTCATGATTCATGATTCATGATTGAATTCATGACTCATGATTCATGATTCGATTCATGATTCATGATTCAATTCATGATTCATGATTCATGATTCAATTCATGATTCATGATTCATGATTCATGATTCAATTCATAATTCATAATTCATGATTCATGATTCTTAGTTCAATTCATGATTCAATTCATGATTCATAATTCATGATTCACGATTCGGTTCATGATTCATGATTCAATTCATGATTCATGATTCTATTCATGATTCGAATCCTGATTCAATTCATGATTCGAATCCTGATTGAATTCATGATTCGAATCCTGATTCAATTCATGATTCATGATTCGATTTATGATTCATGATTCAATTCATGATTCATGATTCATGATTCATGATTCAATTCATGATTCATGATTCATGATTCATGATTCGATTCATGATTCATGATTCATGATTCATGATTCATGATTCGATTCATGATTCGTGATTCATGATTCAATTCATTATTAATGATTCATGATTCATGATTGAATTCATAATTCATGATTCATGATTCATGATTCAATTCATGATTTATGATTCAATTAATGATTTATGATTCATGATTCATGATTCAAGTCATGAATCATGTTTCAATTCATGATTCAATTAATGATTCATGATTCATGATTCAATTAATGATTCATGATTCAATTAATGATTCATGATTCATGATTCATGATTTATTTCATGATTCATGATTCAATTCATGATTCATGATTCAACTCATGATTCATGATTCAACTCATGATTCTTGATTCATGATTCCAGATTTGATTCATGATTCATGATTCAATTCATGATTCATGATTCATAATTCAATTCATGATTCATGATTCATGATTCATGATTAAATTCATGATTCATGATTCATAAATCATGATTCTTGATTCATGATTCATGATTCTTGATTCAATTCATGATTCATGATTCAATTCATGATTCATAATTCATGATTCATGATTCAATTCATGATTCATGATTCATGATTCAATTCATGATTCATGATTCATGATTCAATTCATGATTCATGATTCATGATTCAATTCATGATTCATGATTCATGATTCTTGATTCAATTCATGATTCATGATTCAATTCTTGATTCATAATTCATGATTCATGATTCATGATTCATAATTCATGATTCATGATTCATAATTCATGATTCATGATTCATGATTAATGATTCAATTCATGATTCATAATTCATGATTCATGATTCTTGATTCAATTCATGATTCATGATTCAATTAATGATTCATAATTCATGATTCATGATTCGGTTCATAATTCATGATTTAATTCATGATTCATGATTCAATTAATGATTTATGATTCATGATTCATGATTTAATTCATGATTCATGATTCATGATTCAATTCATGATTCATGATTCGATTCATGATTCTTGATTCATGATTCATGATTCGATTCAATTCATGATTGATGATTGAATTCATGATTCATGATTCATGATTCTTGATTCAATTCATGATTCATGATTCAATTAATGATTCATAATTCATGATTCATGATTCGGTTCATAATTCATGATTCGATTTATGATTCATGATTCAATTCATGATTCATGATTCATGATTCATGATTCAATTCATGATTCATGATTCATGATTCATGATTCGATTCATGATTCATGATTCATGATTCATGATTGAATTCATAATTCATGATTCATGATTCGATTCATGATTCATGATTCAATTCATGATTCATGATTCAATTCATGATTCATGATTAATGATTCATGATTCAAGTCATGAATAATGATTCATGATTTATGATTGAATTCATAATTCATGATTCATGATTCGATTCATGATTCATGATTCAATTCATGATTCATTAATTCAATTCATGATTCATGATTAATGATTCATGATTCAAGTCATGATTAATGATTCATAATTCATGATTGAATTCATAATTCATGATTCATGATTCGATTCATGATTCATGATTCGATTCATGATTCATGATTCAATTCATGATTCATGATTAATGATTCATGATTCAAGTCATGATTCATGTTTCAATTCATGATTCAATTAATGATTCATGATTCATGATTCAATTAATGATTCATGATTTAAGATTCAATTAATGATTCATGATTCCTTTCATGATTCATGATTCATGATTCAATTCATGATTCATGATTCAACTCATGATTCTTGATTCATGATTCATGATTCGATTCATGATTCATGATTCAATTCATGATTCATGATTCATGATTCAATTCATGATTCATGATTCATGATTCATGATTCAAATCATGATTCTTGAATTATGATTCATGATTCGATTCATGATTCATGATTCATGATTCATGATTCATGTTTCATGATTGAATTAATGATTCATGATTCATGATTCGATTCATGATTCATGATTCAATTCATGATTCATGATTCAATTCATGATTCATGATTCATGATTCTTAATTCAATTCATGATTCATGATTCAATTCATGATTCATAATTCATGATTCATGATTCAATTCATGATTTATGATTCAATTCATGATTCATGATTCATGATTTAATTCATGATTCATGATTCTTGATTCAATTCATGATTCATGATTCAATTAATGATTCATAATTCATGATTCATGATTCGGTTCATAATTCATGATTCAATTCATGATTCATGATTCAATTAATGATTTATGATTCATGATTCATGATTCAATTCATGATTCATGATTCATGATTCAATTCATGATTCATGATTCGATTCATGATTCTTGATTCATGATTCATGATTCGATTCAATTCATGATTGATGATTGAATTCATGATTCATGATTCATGATTCATGATTCTTGATTCAATTCATGATTCATGATTCAATTAATGATTCATAATTCATGATTGATGATTCGGTTCATAATTCATGATTCAATTTATGATTCATGATTCAATTCATGATTCATGATTCATGATTCATGATTCGATTCATGATTCATGATTCAAATTATGATTCATGATTCAATTCATGATTCATGATTAATGATTCATGATTCTTGATTTAATTCATGATTCATGATTCAATTCATGATTCATAATTCATGATTCATGATTCGGTTCATGATTCTTGATTCAATTCATGATTCATGATTCAATTAATGATTCATAATTCATGATTCATGATTCGGTTCATAATTCATGATTCGATTTATGATTCATGATTCAATTCATGATTCATGATTCATGATTCATGATTCGATTCATAATTCATGATTCAAATTATGATTCATGATTCAATTCATGATTAATGATTCATGATTCATGATTGAATTCATAATTCATGATTCATGATTCGATTCATGATTCATGATTCGATTCATGATTCATGATTCAATTCATGATTCATGATTAATGATTCATGATTCAAGTCATGATTCATGTTTCAATTCATGATTCAATTAATGATTCATGATTCATGATTCAATTAATGATTCATGATTTAAGATTCAATTAATGATTCATGATTCATTTCATGATTCATGATTCATGATTTAATTCATGATTCATGATTCAACTCATGATTCTTGATTCATGATTCATGATTCGATTCATGATTCATGATTCAATTCATGATTCATGATTCATGATTCATGATTCAATTCATGATTCATGATTCAAATCATGATTCATGATTCAAATCATGATTCTTGAATTATGATTCATGATTCGATTCATGATTCATGATTGAATTCATGATTCATGATTCAGGATTCGATTCATGATTCATGATTCAATTCATGATTCATGATTCAATTCATGATTCATGATTCATGATTCTTGATTCAATTCATGATTCATGATTCAATTCATGATTCATAATTCATGATTCATGATTCAATTCATGATTCATGATTCAATTCATGATTCATGATTCATGATTCAATTCATGATTCATGATTCATGATTCAATTCATGATTCATGATTCATGATTCAATTAATTATTCATTATTCATGATTCATGATTCATTTCATGATTCATGATTCATGATTCATTTCATGATTCATGATTCTTGATTCATTTCATGATTCATGATTCAATTAATGATTGATAATTCATGATTCATGATTCGGTTCATAATTCATGATTCAATTCATGATTCATGATTCAATTAATGATTTATGATTCATGATTCATGATTCAATTCATGATTCATGATTCATGATTCAATTCATGATTCATGATTCGATTCATGATTCTTGATTCATGATTCATGATTCGATTCAATTCATGATTCATGATTGAATTCATGATTCATGATTCATGATTCGATTCATGATTCATGATTCAATTTATGATTCATGATTCATGATTCATGATTCATGATTCAATTCATGATTCATAATTCGATCATGATTCTTGATTCATGATTCATGATTTGATTTATAATTCATGATTCATGATTCAATTCATGATTCATGATTCAATTCATGATTCATAATACATGATTCAAATCATGATTCATGATTCAAATCATGATTCTTGAATTATGATTCATGATTCATGATTCATAATTCATGATTCATGATTCACGATTAATGAATCAATTCATGATTCATAATTCATGATTCATGATTCTTTTTTCATTTCATGATTCATGATTCAATTAATGATTGATAATTCATGATTCATGATTCGGTTCATAATTCATGATTCAATTCATGATTCATGATTCAATTAATGATTTATGATTCATGATTCATGATTCAATTCATGATTCATGATTCATGATTCAATTCATGATTCATGATTCGATTCATGATTCTTGATTCATGATTCATGATTCGATTCAATTCATGATTCATGATTGAATTCATGATTCATGATTCATGATTCGATTCATGATTCATGATTCACTTTATGATTCATGATTCATGATTCATGATTCATGATTCATGATTCAATTCATGATTCATAATTCGATTCATGATTCTTGATTCATGATTCATGATTTGATTTATAATTCATGATTCATGATTCAATTCATGATTCATGATTCATGATTCATGATTCAATTCATGATTCATAATACATGATTCGATTCATGATTCATGATTCAATTCATGATTCATGATTCATGATTCAAATTATGATTCATGATTCATGATTCTTGATTCAATTCATGATTCATGATTCAATTCATGATTCATAATTCATGATTCATGATTCGATTCATGATTTATAATTCATGATTCATGATTCTTGATTTAATTCATGATTCATGATTCAATTCATGATTCATAATTCATGATTCATGATTCGGTTCATGATTCATGATTCAATTCATGATTCATGATTCAATTCATGATTCGAATCCTGATACAATTCACGATTCAAATCCTGATTCAATTCATGATTCATGATTTGATTTATGATTCATGATTCATGATTCAATTCATGATTCATGATTCATGATTCATGATTCAATTCATGATTCATAATTCATGATTCATGATTCTTGATTCAATTCATGATTCATGATTCATGATTCATGATTGAATTCATGACTCATGATTCATGATTCGATTCATGATTCATGATTCAATTCATGATTCATGATTCATGATTCAATTCATGATTCATGATTCATGATTCATGATTCAATTCATAATTCATAATTCATGATTCATGATTCTTAGTTCAATTCATGATTCAATTCATGATTCATAATTCATGATTCACGATTCGGTTCATGATTCATGATTCAATTCATGATTCATGATTCTATTCATGATTCGAATCCTGATTCAATTCATGATTCGAATCCTGATTGAATTCATGATTCGAATCCTGATTCAATTCATGATTCATGATTCGATTTATGATTCATGATTCAATTCATGATTCATGATTCATGATTCATGATTCAATTCATGATTCATGATTCATGATTCATGATTCGATTCATGATTCATGATTCATGATTCATGATTCATGATTCGATTCATGATTCGTGATTCATGATTCAATTCATTATTAATGATTCATGATTCATGATTGAATTCATAATTCATGATTCATGATTCATGATTCAATTCATGATTTATGATTCAATTAATGATTTATGATTCATGATTCATGATTCAAGTCATGAATCATGTTTCAATTCATGATTCAATTAATGATTCATGATTCATGATTCAATTAATGATTCATGATTCAATTAATGATTCATGATTCATGATTCATGATTTATTTCATGATTCATGATTCAATTCATGATTCATGATTCAACTCATGATTCATGATTCAACTCATGATTCTTGATTCATGATTCCAGATTTGATTCATGATTCATGATTCAATTCATGATTCATGATTCATAATTCAATTCATGATTCATGATTCATGATTCATGATTAAATTCATGATTCATGATTCATAAATCATGATTCTTGATTCATGATTCATGATTCTTGATTCAATTCATGATTCATGATTCAATTCATGATTCATAATTCATGATTCATGATTCAATTCATGATTCATGATTCATGATTCAATTCATGATTCATGATTCATGATTCAATTCATGATTCATGATTCATGATTCAATTCATGATTCATGATTCATGATTCTTGATTCAATTCATGATTCATGATTCAATTCTTGATTCATAATTCATGATTCATGATTCATGATTCATAATTCATGATTCATGATTCATAATTCATGATTCATGATTCATGATTAATGATTCAATTCATGATTCATAATTCATGATTCATGATTCTTGATTCAATTCATGATTCATGATTCAATTAATGATTCATAATTCATGATTCATGATTCGGTTCATAATTCATGATTTAATTCATGATTCATGATTCAATTAATGATTTATGATTCATGATTCATGATTTAATTCATGATTCATGATTCATGATTCAATTCATGATTCATGATTCGATTCATGATTCTTGATTCATGATTCATGATTCGATTCAATTCATGATTGATGATTGAATTCATGATTCATGATTCATGATTCTTGATTCAATTCATGATTCATGATTCAATTAATGATTCATAATTCATGATTCATGATTCGGTTCATAATTCATGATTCGATTTATGATTCATGATTCAATTCATGATTCATGATTCATGATTCATGATTCAATTCATGATTCATGATTCATGATTCATGATTCGATTCATGATTCATGATTCATGATTCATGATTGAATTCATAATTCATGATTCATGATTCGATTCATGATTCATGATTCAATTCATGATTCATGATTCAATTCATGATTCATGATTAATGATTCATGATTCAAGTCATGAATAATGATTCATGATTTATGATTGAATTCATAATTCATGATTCATGATTCGATTCATGATTCATGATTCAATTCATGATTCATTAATTCAATTCATGATTCATGATTAATGATTCATGATTCAAGTCATGATTAATGATTCATAATTCATGATTGAATTCATAATTCATGATTCATGATTCGATTCATGATTCATGATTCGATTCATGATTCATGATTCAATTCATGATTCATGATTAATGATTCATGATTCAAGTCATGATTCATGTTTCAATTCATGATTCAATTAATGATTCATGATTCATGATTCAATTAATGATTCATGATTTAAGATTCAATTAATGATTCATGATTCCTTTCATGATTCATGATTCATGATTCAATTCATGATTCATGATTCAACTCATGATTCTTGATTCATGATTCATGATTCGATTCATGATTCATGATTCAATTCATGATTCATGATTCATGATTCAATTCATGATTCATGATTCATGATTCATGATTCAAATCATGATTCTTGAATTATGATTCATGATTCGATTCATGATTCATGATTCATGATTCATGATTCATGTTTCATGATTGAATTAATGATTCATGATTCATGATTCGATTCATGATTCATGATTCAATTCATGATTCATGATTCAATTCATGATTCATGATTCATGATTCTTAATTCAATTCATGATTCATGATTCAATTCATGATTCATAATTCATGATTCATGATTCAATTCATGATTTATGATTCAATTCATGATTCATGATTCATGATTTAATTCATGATTCATGATTCATGATTCAATTCATGATTCATGATTCATGATTCAATTCATGATTCATGATTCAATTAATGATTCATGATTCATGATTCATGATTCATTTCATGATTCATGATTCATGATTCAAATCATGATTCATGATTCAACTCATGATTCATGATTCATGATTCATTATTCGATTCATGATTCATGATTCATGATTCAATTCATGATTCATGATTCATGATTCAATTCATGATTCATGATTCAAATCATGATTCATGATTCGATTCATGATTCTTGAATTATGATTCATGATTCGATTCATGATTCATGATTCATGATTCAATTCATGATTCATGATTCATGATTCAATTCATGATTCATGATTCATGATTCTTGATTCAATTCATGATTCATGATTCAATTCATGATTCATAATTCATGATTCATGATTCATGATTCAATTCATGATTCATAATTCATGATTCATGATTCTTGATTCAATTGATGATTCATAATTCAATTCATGACTCATAGTTCATGATTCATGATTCAGTTCATGATTAATGATTCAATTCCTGATTCATGATTCAATTCATGATTCGAATCCTGATACAATTCATGATTCATATCCTGATTCAATTCATGATTCATGATTCGATTTATGATTCATGATTCAATTCATGATTCATGATTCATGATTCATGATTCAATTCATGATTCATAATTCATTATTCATGATTCTTGATTCATAATTCATGTATCAATTCATGATTTATGATTCGATTCATGATTCTAAATTCATGATTCATGATTCGATTCATGATTCTTGATTCATGATTCATGATTCAATTCATAATTTATAATTCATGATTCGATTCATGATTCTTGATTCATGATTCATGATTCAATTCATAATTTATAATTCATGATTCATGATTCAATTCATGATTCATGATTCAATTAATGATTCAATTCATGATTCATGATTCGATTTATGATTCGTGATTCATGATTCAATTCATGATTAATGATTCATAATTCATGATTGAATTCATGATTCATGATTCATGATTCAAATCATGATTCATGATTCAATTCATGATTCATGATTCATGATTCAATTCATGATTCATGATTCATGATTCAAGTCATGATTCATGTTTCAATTCATGATTCAATTCATGATTCATGATTCATGATTCAATTAATGATTCATGATTCATGATTCATGATTCATTTAATGATTCATTATTCATGATTTATGATTCAATTCATGATTTATGATTCATGATTCATGATTCAATTCATGATTCATGATTCATGATTCATGATTCGATTCATGATTCATGATTCATGATTCATGATTCATGATTGAATTCATGATTAATGATTCATGATTCATGATTGAATTCATAATTCATGATTCATGATTCGATTCATGATTCATGATTCAATTCATGATTCATGATTCAATTCATGATTCATGATTAATGATTCATGATTCAAGTCATGATTAATGATTCATGATTCATGATTGAATTCATAATTCATGATTCATGATTCGATTCATAATTCATGATTCAATTCATGATTCATGATTCAATTCATGATTCATGATTAATGATTCATGATTCAAGTCATGATTCATGTTTCAATTCATGATTCAATTAATGATTCATGATTCATGATTCAATTAATGATTCATGATTTAAGATTCAATTAATGATTCATGATTCATTTCATGATTCATGATTCATGATTCAATTCATGATTCATGATTAAACTCATGATTCTTGATTCATGATTCGATTCATGATTCATGATTCAATTCATGATTCATGATTCATGATTCATGATTCAATTCATGATTCATGATTCAAATCATGATTCATGATTCAAATCATGATTCTTGAATTATGATTCATGATTCGATTCATGATTCATGATTCATGATTGAATTCATGATTCATGATTGAATTCATGATTCATGATTCAATTCATGATTCATGATTCAATTCATGATTCATGATTCATGATTCTTGATTGAATTCATGATTCATGATTCAATTCATGATTCATGATTCAATTCATGATTCATGATTCATGATTTAATTCATGATTCATGATTCATGATTCAATTCATGATTCATGATTCATGATTCAATTCATGATTCATGATTCATGATTCAAATAATGATTCATGATTCATGATTCATGATTCATGATTCATTTCATGATTCATGATTCATGATTCAATTCATGATTCATGATTCAACTCATGATTTTTGATTCATGATTCATTATTCGATTCATGATTCATGATTCAATTCATGATTCATGATTCATGATTCATGATTCAAATCATGATTCATGATTCGATTCATGATTCTTGAATTATGATTCATGATTCGATTCATGATTCATGATTCATGATTGAATTCATGATTCATGATTCATGATTCGATTCATGATTCATGATTCAATTCATGATTCATGATTCATGATTCAATTCATGATTCATGATTCATGATTCAATTCATGATTCATGATTCATGATTCTTGATTCAATTCATGATTCATGATTCAATTCATGATTCATAATTCATGATTCATGATTCAATTCATGATTCATGATTCAATTCATGATTCATGATTCAATTCATGATTCATGATTCATGATTTAATTCATGATTCATGATTCATAATTCATGATTGATGATTTATGATTCATAATTCATCATTCATTATTCATGATTCATAATTCATGATTCATGATTCAAATCATGATTCATGATTCAAATCATGATTCTTGAATTATGATTCATGATTCATGATTCATAATTCATGATTCATGATTCACGATTAATGAATCAATTCATGATTCATGATTCAATTAATGATTCATGATTCTTGATTCATTTCATGATTCATGATTCAATTAATGATTCATAATTCATGATTCATGATTTGGTTCATAATTTATGATTCAATTCATGATTCATGATTCAATTAATGATTTATGATTCATGATTCATGATTTAATTCATGATTCATGATTCATGATTCAATTCATGATTCATGATTCGATTCATGATTCATGATTCGATTCATGATTCTTGATTCATGATTCATGATTCGATTCAATTCATGATTCATGATTGAATTCATGATTCATGATTCATGATTCTATTCATGATTCAATTTATGATTCATGATTCATGATTCATGATTCATGATTCAATTCATGATTCATAATTCGATTCTTGATTCATGATTCATGATTTGATTCATAATTCATGATTCATGATTCATGATTCAATTCATGATTCATAATACATGATTCGATTCATGATTCATGATTCAATTCATGATTCATGATTCATGATTCAAATTATGATTCATGATTCATGATTCTTGATTCAATTCATGATTCATGATTCAATTCATGATTCATAATTCATGATTCATGATTCAATTCATGATTTAAAATTCATGATTCATGATTCTTGATTTAATTCATGATTCATGATTCAATTCATGATTCATAATTCATGATTCATGATTCGGTTCATGATTCATGATTCAATTCATGATTCATGATTCAATTCATGATTCGAATCCTAATACAATTCACGATTCAAATCCTGATTCAATTCATGATTCATGATTTGATTTATTAATCATGATTCATGATTCTATTCATGATTCATGATTCATAATTCATGATTCAATTCATGATTCATAATTCATGATTCATGATTCTTGATTCAATTCATGATTCATGATTCATGATTCATGATTGAATTCATGATTCATGATTCATGATTCGATTCATGATTCATGATTCAATTCATGATTCATGATTCATGATTCAATTCATGATTCATGATTCATGATTCATGATTCAATTCATAATTCATAATTCATGATTCATGATTCTTAGTTCAATTCATGATTCATGATTCAATCATGATTCATAATTCATGATTCACGATTCAGTTCATGATTCATGATTCAATTCATGATTCATGATTCTATTCATGATTCAATTCATGATTCGAATCCTGATTGAATTCATGATTCGAATCCTGATTCAATTCATGATTCATGATTCGATTTATGATTCATGATTCAATTCATGATTCATGATTCATGATTCAATTCATGATTCATGATTCATGATTCATGATTCGATTCATGATTCATGATTCATGATTCATGATTCATGATTCGATTCATGATTTGTGATTCATGATTCAATTCATGATTAATGATTCATGATTCATGATTGAATTCATAATTCATGTTTCATGATTCAATTCATGATTTATGATTCAATTAATGATTCAATTAATGATTCATGATTCATGATTCAATTAATGATTCATGATTCATGATTCAATTAATGATTCATGATTCATGATTCATGATTTATTTCATGATTCATGATTCAAGATTCGATTCATGATTCATGATTCATGATTCAATTCATGATTCATGATTCATGATTCATGATTCATGATTCAATTCATGATTCATGATTCATGATTCATGATTAAATTCATGATTCATAATTCATGATTCATGATTCAATTCATGATTCATGATTCATGATTCAATTCATGATTCGTGATTCATGATTCAATTCATGATTCATGATTCATGATTCATGATTCTTGATTCAATTCATGATTCATGATTCAATTCATGATTCATAATTCATGATTCATGATTCATGATTCATAATTCATGATTCATGATTCATAATTCATGATTCATGATTCATGATTAATGATTCAATTCATGATTCATAATTTATGATTCATGATTCTTGATTCAATTCATGATTCATGATTCAATTAATGATTCATAATTCATGACTCATGATTCGGTTCATAATTCATGATTCAATTCATGA
Source organism: Mixophyes fleayi (assembly GCF_038048845.1). Classification (NCBI taxonomy): domain Eukaryota; kingdom Metazoa; phylum Chordata; class Amphibia; order Anura; family Limnodynastidae; genus Mixophyes; species Mixophyes fleayi. The sequence continues at coordinate 11,989 of NW_027447626.1, read as the reverse complement.
TTCATGATTCAATTAATGATTCATGATTCAATTCATTATTCATGATTGAATTCTCAATTGAATTCATGATTCATGATTCGATTCATGATTCATGATTCAATTCATTATTCATGATTGAATTCTCAATTGAATTCATGATTCATGATTCGATTCATGATTCATAATTGAATTCATGATTTGATTCATGATTCATGATTCAATTCATGATTCAATTCATGATTCATGATTCATGATTCAATTCATGATTCATGATTCAATTCATGATTCATGATTCATGATTCAATTCATGATTCATGATTGAATTCATGATTGAATTCATGATTCATGATTCATGATTCATGATTCAATTCATGATTCATAATTCATGATTCATGATTCTTGATTCAATTCATGATTCATGATTTAATTCATGATTCATAATTCATGATTCATGATTCGGTTCATGATTCATGATTCGGTTCATGATTCATGATTCAATTCATGATTCATGACTCAATTCATGATTCGAATCCTGATTCAATTCATGATTCAAATCCTAATTCAATTCATGATTCATGATTCAATTTATGATTCATGATTCAAGTCATGATTCATGATTCATGATTAATGATTCAATTTATGATTCATGATTCAATTCATGATTCATGATTCATGATTCAATTCATGATTCATGATTCATGATTCAAGTCATGATTCATGATCCATGATTCATGATTCAATTTATGATTCATGATTCATGATTCATGATTCTATTCATGATTCATGATTCAATTCATGGTTCAATTCATGATTCAATTCATGATTCAATTCAAGATTCATGATTCATGATTCAATTCATGATTCATAATTCATGATTCATGATTCAATTCATGATTCATAATTCAATTCATGATTCATGAGTAAATTCATGATTCATGATTCATGATTCAAGTCATGATTCATGATTCATGATTCATGATTCAATTTATGATTCATGATTCATGATTCATGATTCTATTCATGATTCATGATTCAATTTATGGTTCAATTCATGATTCAATTCATGATTCAATTCATGATTCAATTCAAGATTCATGATTCATGATTCAATTCATGATTCATAATTCATGATTCATGATTCAATTCATAATTTATAATTCATGATTCATGATTCAATTCATGATTCATAATTCAATTCATGATTCATGATTGAATTAATGATTCAATTCATCATTCATGATTCATGATTTAAGTCATGATTCATGATTCATGATTAAATTCATGATTCATGATTCAATTCATGATTTGTGATTCAATTCATGATTCATGATTCAATTCATGATTCATAATTCATGATTCATGATTCGGTTCATGATTCATGATTCGGTTCATGATTCATGATTCGGTTCATGATTCATGATTCAATTCATGATTCATGATTCAATTCATGATTCGAATCCTGATTCAATTCATGATTCAAATCCTAATTCAATTCATGATTCATGATTCAATTTATGATTCATGATTCAAGTCATGATTCATGATTAATGATTCAATTTATGATTCATGATTCATGATTCAATTCATGATTCATGATTCATGATTCAAGTCATGATTCATGATTCATGATTCATGATTCAATTTATGATTCATGATCATGATTCAATTCATGGTTCAATTCATGATTCAATTCATGATTCAATTCAAGATTCATGATTCATGATTCAATTCATTATTCATAATTTATGATTCATGATTCAATTCATGATTCATAATTCAATTCATGATTCATGATTAAATTCATGATTCATGATTCATGATTCAAGTCATGATTCATGATTCATGATTCATGATTCAATTTATGATTCATGATTCATGATTCATGATTCATGATTCTATTCATGATTCATGATTCAATTTATAGTTCAATTCATGATTCAATTCATGATTCAATTCAAGATTCATGATTCATGCTTCAATTCATGATTCATAATTCATGATTCATGATTCAATTCATAATTTATAATTCATGATTCATGATTCAATTCATGATTCATAATTCAATTCATGATTCATGATTGAATTAATGATTCAATTCGTCATTCATGATTCATGATTTAAGTCATAATTCATGATTCATGATTAAATTCATGATTCATGATTCATGATTCATTTCATGATTCATGATTTGATTAATGATTCGATTCAGGATTCATGATTCATGATTCGATTCATGATTCATGATTCATGATTAAATTCATGATTCATGATTCATGATTCATGATTGAATTCATGATTCGTGATTCATTTCATGATTCATGATTTAATTCATGATTCATGATTCATGATTCAATTCATGATTCATGATTCATAATCATGATACAAGTCATGATTCATGATTCAATTCATGATTCAATTCATGATTCATGATTCATGATTTAATTCATGATTCATGATTCAATTTATGATTCATGATTCATGATTCAATTCATGATTCATGATTCAGTTCATGATTCATGATTCAATTCATGATTCATGATTCAATTCATGATTCGAATCCTGATTCAATTCATGATTCATGATTCGATTAAGGATTCATGATTCATGATTAGATTCATGATTCATGATTCATGATTCAATTCATGATTCATGATTCATGATTCAATTCATGATTCATGATTCGATTCATGATTCTTGATTCATGATTCATGATTCGATTCATGATTCGATTCATGATTCATGATTCAATTCATGATTCATGATTCATGATTCATGATTCAATTCATGATTCATGATTCGATTAATGATTCTTGATTCATGATTCAATTCATTAATTATGTTTGAATTCTCAATTGAATTCATGATTCATGATTCGATTCATGATTCATAATTGAATTCATGATTTGATTCATGATTCATGATTCAATTCATGATTCAATTCATGATTCATGATTCATGATTCAATTCATGATTCATGATTGAATTCATGATTGAATTCATGATTCATGATTCATGATTCATGATTGAATTCATGATTCATAATTCATGATTCATGATTCTTGATTCAATTCATGATTCATGATTCAATTCATGATTCATAATTCATGATTCATGATTCGGTTCATGATTCATGATTCGGTTCATGATTCATGATTCAATTCATGATTCATGATTCAATTCATGATTCGAATCCTGATTCAATTCATGATTCAAATCCTGATTCAATTCATGATTCATGATTCAATTCATGATTCATGATTCAATTCATGATTAATGATTCATGATTCATGATTGAATTCATGATTCATGATTCAATTCATGATTCAATTCATGATTCATGATTCAATTTATGATTCATGATTAATGATTCATGATTCTTCTCATGATTCAATTCATGATTCAATTCATGATTCATGATTCATGATTCATGATTCAATTCATGATCATAATTCATGATTCATGATTCAATTCATAATTCATAATTCATGATTCATGATTCATGATTCATGATTCAATTCATCATTCATGATTCAATTCATGATTCATGATTCAATTCATGATTCAATTCATGATTCAATTCATGATTCATGATTCAAGTCATGATTCATGATTCATGGTTCAATTCATGATTCAATTCATGATTCAATTCAAGATTCATGATTCATGATTCAATTCATTATTCATAATTCATGATTCATGATTCAATTCATGATTCATAATTCAATTCATGATTCATGATTAAATTCATGATTCATGATTCATGATTCAAGTCATGATTCATGATTCATGATTCAATTTAGGATTCATGATTCATGATTCATGATTCTATTCATGATTCATGATTCAATTTATAGTTCAATTCATGATTCAATTCATGATTCAATTCAAGATTCATGATTCATGATTCAATTCATGATTCATAATTCATGATGCATGATTCAATTCATAATTTATAATTCATGATTCATGATTCAATTCATGATTCATAATTCAATTCATGATTCATGATTGAATTAATGATTCAATTCGTCATTCATGATTCATGATTTAAGACATGATTCATGATTCATGATTAAATTCATGATTCATGATTCATGATTCATTTCATGATTCATGATTTAATTAATGATTGGATTCAGGATTCATGATTCATGATTCGATGCATGATTCATGATTCATGATTAAATTCATGATTCATGATTCATGATTCATGATTGAATTCATGATTCATGATTCATAATTCATGATACAAGTCATGATTCATGATTCAATTCATGATTCAATTCATGATTCATGATTCATGATTTAATTCATGATTCATGATTCATGATTCAATTCATGATTCATGATTCATAATTCATGATACAAGTCATGATTCATGATTCAATTCATGATTCAATTCATGATTCATGATTCATGATTCAATTCATGATTCATGATTCAATTTATGATTCATGATTCATGATTCATGATTCTATTCATGATTCATGATTCATGATTCAATTCATGGTCCAATTCATGATTCAATTCATGATTCATAATTCCTGATTCATGATTCAATTCATAATTTATAATTCATGATTCATGATTCAATTCATGATTCATGATTCAATTCATGATTCATGATTTAAGATTCGATTCATGATTCATGATTCAATTCATGATTCGTGATTCATTTCATGATTCATGATTTAATTAATGATTCAATTCATGATTCATGATTCATGATTCGATTCATGATTCATGATTCATGATTAAATTCATGATTCATGATTCATGATTCATGATTGAATTCATGATTCGTGATTCATTTGATGAATCATGATTTAATTCATGATTCATGATTCACGATTCAATTCATAAATCATGATTCATGATTCATGATACAAGTCATGATTCATGATTCAATTCATGATTCAATTCATGATTCATTATTCATGATTCAATTTATGATTAATGATTCATGATTTATGATTCATGATTCTATTCATGATTCATGATTCATGATTCAATTCATGATTCAATTCATGATTCATGATTCAAGATTAGATTCATGATTCATGATTCAATCATGATTCGTGATTCATTTCATGATTCATGATTTAATTCATGATTCATGATTCATGATTCATGATTCATGATTCATGATTCATGATTCATGATTCAATTTATGATTCAATTCATGATTCATGATTCATGATTTAATTTATGATTCATGATTTATGATTCATTATTCATGATTCTATTCATGATTCATGTTTCATGATTCAATTCATGATTCAATACATGATTCATGATTCATGATTCAATTCATGATTCATAATTCATGATTCTTAATTCAATTCATGATTCATGATTCAATTCATGATTCATAATTCATGATTCATGATTCAATTCATGATTTATGATTCAATTCATGATTCATGATTCATGATTTAATCATGATTCATGATTCATGATTCAATTCATGATTCATGATTCATGATTCAATTCATGATTCATGATTCAATTAATGATTCATGATTCATGATTCATTTCATGATTCATGATTCAAATCATGATTCATGATTCAACTCATGATCATGATTCATGATTCATTATTCGATTCATGATTCATGATTCATGATTCAATTCATGATTCATGATTCATGATTCAATTCATGATTCATGATTCAAATCATGATTCATGATTCGATTCATGATTCTTGAATTATGATTCATGATTCGATTCATGATTCATGATTCATGATTCAATTCATGATTCATGATTCATGATTCAATTCATGATTCATGATTCATGATTCTTGATTCAATTCATGATTCATGATTCAATTCATGATTCATAATTCATGATTCATGATTCATGATTCAATTCATGATTCATAATTCATGATTCATGATTCTTGATTCAATTGATGATTCATAATTCAATTCATGACTCATAGTTCATGATTCATGATTCAGTTCATGATTAATGATTCAATTCCTGATTCATGATTCAATTCATGATTCGAATCCTGATACAATTCATGATTCATATCCTGATTCAATTCATGATTCATGATTCGATTTATGATTCATGATTCAATTCATGATTCATGATTCATTATTCATGATTCTTGATTCATAATTCATGTATCAATTCATGATTTATGATTCGATTCATGATTCTAAATTCATGATTCATGATTCGATTCATGATTCTTGATTCATGATTCATGATTCAATTCATAATTTATAATTCATGATTCGATTCATGATTCTTGATTCATGATTCATGATTCAATTCATAATTTATAATTCATGATTCATGATTCAATTCACGATTCATGATTCAATTAATGATTCAATTCATGATTCATGATTCGATTCATGATTCGTGATTCATGATTCAATTCATGATTAATGATTCATAATTCATGATTGAATTCATGATTCATGATTCATGATTCAAATCATGATTCATGATTCAATTCATGATTCATGATTCATGATTCAATTCATGATTCATGATTCATGATTCAAGTCATGATTCATGTTTCAATTCATGATTCAATTCATGATTCATGATTCATGATTCAATTAATGATTCATGATTCATGATTCATGATTCATTTAATGATTCATTATTCATGATTTATGATTCAATTCATGATTTATGATTCATGATTCATGATTCAATTCATGATTCATGATTCATGATTCATGATTCGATTCATGATTCATGATTCATGATTCATGATTCATGATTGAATTCATGATTAATGATTCATGATTCATGATTGAATTCATAATTCATGATTCATGATTCGATTCATGATTCATGATTCAATTCATGATTCATGATTCAATTCATGATTCATGATTAATGATTCATGATTCAAGTCATGATTAATGATTCATGATTCATGATTGAATTCATAATTCATGATTCATGATTCGATTCATAATTCATGATTCAATTCATGATTCATGATTCAATTCATGATTCATGATTAATGATTCATGATTCAAGTCATGATTCATGTTTCAATTCATGATTCAATTAATGATTCATGATTCATGATTCAATTAATGATTCATGATTTAAGATTCAATTAATGATTCATGATTCATTTCATGATTCATGATTCATGATTCAATTCATGATTCATGATTAAACTCATGATTCTTGATTCATGATTCGATTCATGATTCATGATTCAATTCATGATTCATGATTCATGATTCATGATTCAATTCATGATTCATGATTCAAATCATGATTCATGATTCAAATCATGATTCTTGAATTATGATTCATGATTCGATTCATGATTCATGATTCATGATTGAATTCATGATTCATGATTCGATTCATGATTCATGATTCAATTCATGATTCATGATTCATGATTCTTGATTGAATTCATGATTCATGATTCAATTCATGATTCATGATTCAATTCATGATTCATGATTCATGATTTAATTCATGATTCATGATTCATGATTCAATTCATGATTCATGATTCATGATTCAATTCATGATTCATGATTCATGATTCAAATAATGATTCATGATTCATGATTCATGATTCATGATTCAATTCATGATTCATGATTCAACTCATGATTTTTGATTCATGATTCATTATTCGATTCATGATTCATGATTCAAGTCATGATTCATGTTTCAATTCATGATTCAATTAATGATTCATGATTCATGATTCAATTAATGATTCATGATTTAAGATTCAATTAATGATTCATGATTCATTTCATGATTCATGATTCATGATTCAATTCATGATTCATGATTAAACTCATGATTCTTGATTCATGATTCGATTCATGATTCATGATTCAATTCATGATTCATGATTCATGATTCATGATTCAATTCATGATTCATGATTCAAATCATGATTCATGATTCAAATCATGATTCTTGAATTATGATTCATGATTCGATTCATGATTCATGATTCATGATTGAATTCATGATTCATGATTCGATTCATGATTCATGATTCAATTCATGATTCATGATTCAATTCATGATTCATGATTCATGATTCTTGATTGAATTCATGATTCATGATTCAATTCATGATTCATGATTCAATTCATGATTCATGATTCATGATTTAATTCATGATTCATGATTCATGATTCAATTCATGATTCATGATTCATGATTCAATTCATGATTCATGATTCATGATTCAAATAATGATTCATGATTCATGATTCATGATTCATGATTCAATTCATGATTCATGATTCAACTCATGATTTTTGATTCATGATTCATTATTCGATTCATGATTCATGATTCATGATTCAATTCATGATTCATGATTCATGATTCATGATTCAAATCATGATTCATGATTCGATCATGATTCTTGAATTATGATTCATGATTCGATTCATGATTCATGATTCATGATTGAATTCATGATTCATGATTCATGATTCGATTCATGATTCATGATTCAATTCATGATTCATGATTCATGATTCAATTCATGATTCATGATTCATGATTCAATTCATGATTCATGATTCATGATTCTTGATTCAATTCATGATTCATGATTCAATTCATGATTCATAATTCATGATTCATGATTCAATTCATGATTCATGATTCAATTCATGATTCATGATTCAATTCATGATTCATGATTCATGATTTAATTCATGATTCATGATTCATGATTCAATTCATGATTCATGATTCATAATTCATGATTGATGATTTATGATTCATAATTCATGATTCATGATTCATGATTCATAATTCATGATTCATGATTCAAATCATGATTCATGATTCAAATCATGATTCTTGAATTATGATTCATGATTCATGATTCATAATTCATGATTCATGATTCACGATTAATGAATCAATTCATGATTCATGATTCAATTAATGATTCATGATTCTTGATTCATTTCATGATTCATGATTCAATTCATGATTCATAATTCATTATTCATGATTCTTGATTCATAATTCATGTATCAATTCATGATTTATGATTCGATTCATGATTCTAAATTCATGATTCATGATTCGATTCATGATTCTTGATTCATGATTCATGATTCAATTCATATTTATAATTCATGATTCGATTCATGATTCTTGATTCATGATTCATGATTCAATTCATAATTTATAATTCATGATTCATGATTCAATTCACGATTCATGATTCAATTAATGATTCAATTCATGATTCATGATTCGATTCATGATTCGTGATTCATGATTCAATTCATGATTAATGATTCATAATTCATGATTGAATTCATGATTCATGATTCATGATTCAATTCATGATTCATGATTCATGATTCAATTCATGATTCATGATTCATGATTCAAGTCATGATTCATGTTTCAATTCATGATTCAATTCATGATTCATGATTCATGATTCAATTAATGATTCATGATTCATGATTCATGATTCATTTAATGATTCATTATTCATGATTTATGATTCAATTCATGATTTATGATTCATGATTCATGATTCAATTCATGATTCATGATTCATGATTCATGATTCGATTCATGATTCATGATTCATGATTCATGATTCATGATTGAATTCATGATTAATGATTCATGATTCATGATTGAATTCATAATTCATGATTCATGATTCGATTCATGATTCATGATTCAATTCATGATTCATGATTCAATTCATGATTCATGATTAATGATTCATGATTCAAGTCATGATTAATGATTCATGATTCATGATTGAATTCATAATTCATGATTCATGATTCGATTCATAATTCATGATTCAATTCATGATTCATGATTCAATTCATGATTCATGATTAATGATTCATGATTCAAGTCATGATTCATGTTTCAATTCATGATTCAATTAATGATTCATGATTCATGATTCAATTAATGATTCATGATTTAAGATTCAATTAATGATTCATGATTCATTTCATGATTCATGATTCATGATTCAATTCATGATTCATGATTAAACTCATGATTCTTGATTCATGATTCGATTCATGATTCATGATTCAATTCATGATTCATGATTCATGATTCATGATTCAATTCATGATTCATGATTCAAATCATGATTCATGATTCAAATCATGATTCTTGAATTATGATTCATGATTCGATTCATGATTCATGATTCATGATTGAATTCATGATTCATGATTCGATTCATGATTCATGATTCAATTCATGATTCATGATTCATGATTCTTGATTGAATTCATGATTCATGATTCAATTCATGATTCATGATTCAATTCATGATTCATGATTCATGATTTAATTCATGATTCATGATTCATGATTCAATTCATGATTCATGATTCATGATTCAATTCATGATTCATGATTCATGATTCAAATAATGATTCATGATTCATGATTCATGATTCATGATTCAATTCATGATTCATGATTCAACTCATGATTTTTGATTCATGATTCATTATTCGATTCATGATTCATGATTCAAGTCATGATTCATGTTTCAATTCATGATTCAATTAATGATTCATGATTCATGATTCAATTAATGATTCATGATTTAAGATTCAATTAATGATTCATGATTCATTTCATGATTCATGATTCATGATTCAATTCATGATTCATGATTAAACTCATGATTCTTGATTCAAGATTCGATTCATGATTCATGATTCAATTCATGATTCATGATTCAAATCATGATTCATGATTCAAATCATGATTCTTGAATTATGATTCATGATTCGATTCATGATTCATGATTCATGATTGAATTCATGATTCATGATTCGATTCATGATTCATGATTCAATTCATGATTCATGATTCAATTCATGATTCATGATTCATGATTCTTGATTGAATTCATGATTCATGATTCAATTCATGATTCATGATTCAATTCATGATTCATGATTCATGATTTAATTCATGATTCATGATTCATGATTCAATTCATGATTCATGATTCATGATTCAATTCATGATTCATGATTCATGATTCAAATAATGATTCATGATTCATGATTCATGATTCATGATTCAATTCATGATTCATGATTCAACTCATGATTTTTGATTCATGATTCATTATTCGATTCATGATTCATGATTCATGATTCAATTCATGATTCATGATTCATGATTCATGATTCATGATTCAAATCATGATTCATGATTCGATTCATGATTCTTGAATTATGATTCATGATTCGATTCATGATTCATGATTCATGATTGAATTCATGATTCATGATTCATGATTCGATTCATGATTCATGATTCAATTCATGATTCATGATTCATGATTCAATTCATGATTCATGATTCATGATTCAATTTCATGATTCATGATTCATGATTCTTGATTCAATCATGATTCATGATTCAATTCATGATTCATAATTCATGATTCATGATTCAATCATGATTCATGATTCAATTCATGATTCATGATTCAATTCATGATCCATGATTCATGATTTAATTCATGATCATGATCATGATTCAATTCATGATTCATGATTCATAATTCATGATTGATGATTTATGATTCATAATTCATGATTCATGATTCATGATTCATAATTCATGATTCATGATTCAAATCATGATTCATGATTCAAATCATGATTCTTGAATTATGATCTCAAGATCATGATCATAATTCATGATTCATGAATCCGATTAATGAATCAATTCATGATTCATGATTCAATTAATGATTCATGATTCTTGATTCATTTCATGATTCATGATTCAATTAATGATTCATAATTCATGATTCATGATTTGGTTCATAATTTATGCATTCAATTCATGATTCATGATTCAATTAATGATTTATGATTCATGATCATGATTTAATTCATGATTCATGATTCATGATTCAATTCATGATTCATGATTCGATTCATGATTCTTGATTCATGATTCATGATTCGATTCAATTCATGATTCATGATTCATGAATTG
>NW_027447625.1:0-27926 GCF_038048845.1 Mixophyes fleayi | reverse complement strand
TTTTGACAATGAACTGCATTTTTCATGTGAAGCATTTGATGTCATAAAGATGTAAACCTCACAAAGCAATTCTGTCACTGGTCAGTTTGCTTGACAGACATCTGACTTTAAGGTACTAGCCAATGGAAACATGGTGACATGTAAATATGAAAGCAACATTAGGACAAAATATGCAATAAGATAGAGGCAAAGGGTGATGGCTGCTGGGAATGTATTTCATTGATCCCAGAACACCTTTAAATCTAAGTATTAATACTACGTTGATGTACTTTTGAAATTGGAGAGCTACTTTTTACTAAAAGTACATCTCCCTTATATAATTAAGTATAATGCAGACCTGCTCAAAAACTTAGTATAATTAAAGAAGTCTTATGCCATAAATGATGATGATGAGAGCTGCTTATGTGAATGTCTATAGTGGTTTTCTCTACCAGTGTCACTGTATTAGACAACTGTTATCAAACTTAGCAATAATGATGCATTAATCTGCCAATCAAGTGTGGAAGCTGGCTATGTGTATAGGCATAGTAAACACATATCATCATCATCCTCATTATCATTTATTTATATAGTGTCACTAATAGCGCAGCGCTGTACAGAGAACCCATTCACATCAGTCCCTACCCTATTGGAGCTTACAGTCTAAATTCCCTAATATAGACACACACTCACACACAGACAGAGAGGGAGAGACTAGGATCAATTTTGATAGCAGCCAATTAACCTAACAGTATGTTTTTTGGAGTGTGGGAGGAAACCACAGCACCCGGAGGAAACCCACGCAAACACAGGGAGAACATACAAACTTCACACAGATAAGGCCATTGTTGATATAAGTACTGGCTCTGCTTACCATTGTCCAGTCTAGTACATAACTGTATTAATGCTGTGAAATATTATTACTTTGAATGCCTTAAATATGCAAGAGCGCATTTGGGTAAGTTTATGCTAATAAAAGATATATGCACTTTTCTTGCCTACCCATACTATTTAATAACCACCAAAAATTAAGCAATATGTAAGCACTGCTTCCAGTTGAAATCAGTCTGTCTGTCTGTCTATCTATCTATCTATCTATCTATCTATCTATCTATCTATCTATCTATCTATCTATCGGTCTGTCTATCTTTAAAACTGAAAGACATCCATTAAAAATACACAATGACAGCATATTTAGTGTGTAATTGATGCTAAAACACAATTCTCACTCTCCTAATATAGCTGATTTTTGACAATGAACTGCATTTTTCATGTGAAGCATTTGATGTCATAAAGATGTAAACCTCACAAAGCAATTCTGTCACTGGTCAGTTTGCTTGACAGACATCTGACTTTAAGGTACTAGCCAATGGAAACATGGTGACATGTAAATATGAAAGCACATTAGGACAAAATATGCAATAAGATAGAGGCAAAGGGTGATGGCTGCTGGGAATGTATTTCATTGATCCCAGAACACCTTTAAATCTAAGTATTAATACTACGTTGATGTACTTTTGAAATTGGAGAGCTACTTTTTACTAAAAGTACATCTCCCTTATATAATTAAGTATAATGCAGACCTGCTCAAAAACTTAGTATAATTAAAGAAGTCTTATGCCATAAATGATGATGATGAGAGCTGCTTATGTGAATGTCTATAGTGGTTTTCTCTACCAGTGTCACTGTATTAGACAACTGTTATCAAACTTAGCAATAATGATGCATTAATCTGCCAATCAAGTGTGGAAGCTGGCTATGTGTATAGGCATAGTAAACACATATCATCATCATCCTCATTATCATTTATTTATATAGTGTCACTAATAGCGCAGCGCTGTACAGAGAACCCATTCACATCAGTCCCTACCCTATTGGAGCTTACAGTCTAAATTCCCTAATATAGACACACACTCACACACAGACAGAGAGGGAGAGACTAGGATCAATTTTGATAGCAGCCAATTAACCTAACAGTATGTTTTTTGGAGTGTGGGAGGAAACCACAGCACCCGGAGGAAACCCACGCAAACACAGGGAGAACATACAAACTTCACACAGATAAGGCCATTGTTGATATAAGTACTGGCTCTGCTTACCATTGTCCAGTCTAGTACATAACTGTATTAATGCTGTGAAATATTATTACTTTGAATGCCTTAAATATGCAAGAGCGCATTTGGGTAAGTTTATGCTAATAAAAGATATATGCACTTTTCTTGCCTACCCATACTATTTAATAACCACCAAAAATTAAGCAATATGTAAGCACTGCTTCCAGTTGAAATCAGTCTGTCTGTCTGTCTATCTATCTATCTATCTATCTATCTATCTATCTATCTATCTATCTATCTATCTATCTATCGGTCTGTCTATCTTTAAAACTGAAAGACATCCATTAAAAATACACAATGACAGCATATTTAGTGTGTAATTGATGCTAAAACACAATTCTCACTCTCCTAATATAGCTGATTTTTGACAATGAACTGCATTTTTCATGTGAAGCATTTGATGTCATAAAGATGTAAACCTCACAAAGCAATTCTGTCACTGGTCAGTTTGCTTGACAGACATCTGACTTTAAGGTACTAGCCAATGGAAACATGGTGACATGTAAATATGAAAGCACATTAGGACAAAATATGCAATAAGATAGAGGCAAAGGGTGATGGCTGCTGGGAATGTATTTCATTGATCCCAGAACACCTTTAAATCTAAGTATTAATACTACGTTGATGTACTTTTGAAATTGGAGAGCTACTTTTTACTAAAAGTACATCTCCCTTATATAATTAAGTATAATGCAGACCTGCTCAAAAACTTAGTATAATTAAAGAAGTCTTATGCCATAAATGATGATGATGAGAGCTGCTTATGTGAATGTCTATAGTGGTTTTCTCTACCAGTGTCACTGTATTAGACAACTGTTATCAAACTTAGCAATAATGATGCATTAATCTGCCAATCAAGTGTGGAAGCTGGCTATGTGTATAGGCATAGTAAACACATATCATCATCATCCTCATTATCATTTATTTATATAGTGTCACTAATAGCGCAGCGCTGTACAGAGAACCCATTCACATCAGTCCCTACCCTATTGGAGCTTACAGTCTAAATTCCCTAATATAGACACACACTCACACACAGACAGAGAGGGAGAGACTAGGATCAATTTTGATAGCAGCCAATTAACCTAACAGTATGTTTTTTGGAGTGTGGGAGGAAACCACAGCACCCGGAGGAAACCCACGCAAACACAGGGAGAACATACAAACTTCACACAGATAAGGCCATTGTTGATATAAGTACTGGCTCTGCTTACCATTGTCCAGTCTAGTACATAACTGTATTAATGCTGTGAAATATTATTACTTTGAATGCCTTAAATATGCAAGAGCGCATTTGGGTAAGTTTATGCTAATAAAAGATATATGCACTTTTCTTGCCTACCCATACTATTTAATAACCACCAAAAATTAAGCAATATGTAAGCACTGCTTCCAGTTGAAATCAGTCTGTCTGTCTGTCTATCTATCTATCTATCTATCTATCTATCTATCTATCTATCTATCTATCTATCTATCTATCTATCGGTCTGTCTATCTTTAAAACTGAAAGACATCCATTAAAAATACACAATGACAGCATATTTAGTGTGTAATTGATGCTAAAACACAATTCTCACTCTCCTAATATAGCTGATTTTTGACAATGAACTGCATTTTTCATGTGAAGCATTTGATGTCATAAAGATGTAAACCTCACAAAGCAATTCTGTCACTGGTCAGTTTGCTTGACAGACATCTGACTTTAAGGTACTAGCCAATGGAAACATGGTGACATGTAAATATGAAAGCACATTAGGACAAAATATGCAATAAGATAGAGGAAAAGGGTGATGGCTGCTGGGAATGTATTTCATTGATCCCAGAACACCTTTAAATCTAAGTATTAATACTACGTTGATGTACTTTTGAAATTGGAGAGCTACTTTTTACTAAAAGTACATCTCCCTTATATAATTAAGTATAATGCAGACCTGCTCAAAAACTTAGTATAATTAAAGAAGTCTTATGCCATAAATGATGATGATGAGAGCTGCTTATGTGAATGTCTATAGTGGTTTTCTCTACCAGTGTCACTGTATTAGACAACTGTTATCAAACTTAGCAATAATGATGCATTAATCTGCCAATCAAGTGTGGAAGCTGGCTATGTGTATAGGCATAGTAAACACATATCATCATCATCCTCATTATCATTTATTTATATAGTGTCACTAATAGCGCAGCGCTGTACAGAGAACCCATTCACATCAGTCCCTACCCTATTGGAGCTTACAGTCTAAATTCCCTAATATAGACACACACTCACACACAGACAGAGAGGGAGAGACTAGGATCAATTTTGATAGCAGCCAATTAACCTAACAGTATGTTTTTTGGAGTGTGGGAGGAAACCACAGCACCCGGAGGAAACCCACGCAAACACAGGGAGAACATACAAACTTCACACAGATAAGGCCATTGTTGATATAAGTACTGGCTCTGCTTACCATTGTCCAGTCTAGTACATAACTGTATTAATGCTGTGAAATATTATTACTTTGAATGCCTTAAATATGCAAGAGCGCATTTGGGTAAGTTTATGCTAATAAAAGATATATGCACTTTTCTTGCCTACCCATACTATTTAATAACCACCAAAAATTAAGCAATATGTAAGCACTGCTTCCAGTTGAAATCAGTCTGTCTGTCTGTCTATCTATCTATCTATCTATCTATCTATCTATCTATCTATCTATCTATCTATCTATCTATCTATCTATCGGTCTGTCTATCTTTAAAACTGAAAGACATCCATTAAAAATACACAATGACAGCATATTTAGTGTGTAATTGATGCTAAAACACAATTCTCACTCTCCTAATATAGCTGATTTTTGACAATGAACTGCATTTTTCATGTGAAGCATTTGATGTCATAAAGATGTAAACCTCACAAAGCAATTCTGTCACTGGTCAGTTTGCTTGACAGACATCTGACTTTAAGGTACTAGCCAATGGAAACATGGTGACATGTAAATATGAAAGCACATTAGGACAAAATATGCAATAAGATAGAGGAAAAGGGTGATGGCTGCTGGGAATGTATTTCATTGATCCCAGAACACCTTTAAATCTAAGTATTAATACTACGTTGATGTACTTTTGAAATTGGAGAGCTACTTTTTACTAAAAGTACATCTCCCTTATATAATTAAGTATAATGCAGACCTGCTCAAAAACTTAGTATAATTAAAGAAGTCTTATGCCATAAATGATGATGATGAGAGCTGCTTATGTGAATGTCTATAGTGGTTTTCTCTACCAGTGTCACTGTATTAGACAACTGTTATCAAACTTAGCAATAATGATGCATTAATCTGCCAATCAAGTGTGGAAGCTGGCTATGTGTATAGGCATAGTAAACACATATCATCATCATCCTCATTATCATTTATTTATATAGTGTCACTAATAGCGCAGCGCTGTACAGAGAACCCATTCACATCAGTCCCTACCCTATTGGAGCTTACAGTCTAAATTCCCTAATATAGACACACACTCACACACAGACAGAGAGGGAGAGACTAGGATCAATTTTGATAGCAGCCAATTAACCTAACAGTATGTTTTTTGGAGTGTGGGAGGAAACCACAGCACCCGGAGGAAACCCACGCAAACACAGGGAGAACATACAAACTTCACACAGATAAGGCCATTGTTGATATAAGTACTGGCTCTGCTTACCATTGTCCAGTCTAGTACATAACTGTATTAATGCTGTGAAATATTATTACTTTGAATGCCTTAAATATGCAAGAGCGCATTTGGGTAAGTTTATGCTAATAAAAGATATATGCACTTTTCTTGCCTACCCATACTATTTAATAACCACCAAAAATTAAGCAATATGTAAGCACTGCTTCCAGTTGAAATCAGTCTGTCTGTCTGTCTATCTATCTATCTATCTATCTATCTATCTATCTATCTATCTATCTATCTATCGGTCTGTCTATCTTTAAAACTGAAAGACATCCATTAAAAATACACAATGACAGCATATTTAGTGTGTAATTGATGCTAAAACACAATTCTCACTCTCCTAATATAGCTGATTTTTGACAATGAACTGCATTTTTCATGTGAAGCATTTGATGTCATAAAGATGTAAACCTCACAAAGCAATTCTGTCACTGGTCAGTTTGCTTGACAGACATCTGACTTTAAGGTACTAGCCAATGGAAACATGGTGACATGTAAATATGAAAGCACATTAGGACAAAATATGCAATAAGATAGAGGCAAAGGGTGATGGCTGCTGGGAATGTATTTCATTGATCCCAGAACACCTTTAAATCTAAGTATTAATACTACGTTGATGTACTTTTGAAATTGGAGAGCTACTTTTTACTAAAAGTACATCTCCCTTATATAATTAAGTATAATGCAGACCTGCTCAAAAACTTAGTATAATTAAAGAAGTCTTATGCCATAAATGATGATGATGAGAGCTGCTTATGTGAATGTCTATAGTGGTTTTCTCTACCAGTGTCACTGTATTAGACAACTGTTATCAAACTTAGCAATAATGATGCATTAATCTGCCAATCAAGTGTGGAAGCTGGCTATGTGTATAGGCATAGTAAACACATATCATCATCATCCTCATTATCATTTATTTATATAGTGTCACTAATAGCGCAGCGCTGTACAGAGAACCCATTCACATCAGTCCCTACCCTATTGGAGCTTACAGTCTAAATTCCCTAATATAGACACACACTCACACACAGACAGAGAGGGAGAGACTAGGATCAATTTTGATAGCAGCCAATTAACCTAACAGTATGTTTTTTGGAGTGTGGGAGGAAACCACAGCACCCGGAGGAAACCCACGCAAACACAGGGAGAACATACAAACTTCACACAGATAAGGCCATTGTTGATATAAGTACTGGCTCTGCTTACCATTGTCCAGTCTAGTACATAACTGTATTAATGCTGTGAAATATTATTACTTTGAATGCCTTAAATATGCAAGAGCGCATTTGGGTAAGTTTATGCTAATAAAAGATATATGCACTTTTCTTGCCTACCCATACTATTTAATAACCACCAAAAATTAAGCAATATGTAAGCACTGCTTCCAGTTGAAATCAGTCTGTCTGTCTGTCTATCTATCTATCTATCTATCTATCTATCTATCTATCTATCTATCTATCTATCTATCTATCTATCTATCGGTCTGTCTATCTTTAAAACTGAAAGACATCCATTAAAAATACACAATGACAGCATATTTAGTGTGTAATTGATGCTAAAACACAATTCTCACTCTCCTAATATAGCTGATTTTTGACAATGAACTGCATTTTTCATGTGAAGCATTTGATGTCATAAAGATGTAAACCTCACAAAGCAATTCTGTCACTGGTCAGTTTGCTTGACAGACATCTGACTTTAAGGTACTAGCCAATGGAAACATGGTGACATGTAAATATGAAAGCACATTAGGACAAAATATGCAATAAGATAGAGGAAAAGGGTGATGGCTGCTGGGAATGTATTTCATTGATCCCAGAACACCTTTAAATCTAAGTATTAATACTACGTTGATGTACTTTTGAAATTGGAGAGCTACTTTTTACTAAAAGTACATCTCCCTTATATAATTAAGTATAATGCAGACCTGCTCAAAAACTTAGTATAATTAAAGAAGTCTTATGCCATAAATGATGATGATGAGAGCTGCTTATGTGAATGTCTATAGTGGTTTTCTCTACCAGTGTCACTGTATTAGACAACTGTTATCAAACTTAGCAATAATGATGCATTAATCTGCCAATCAAGTGTGGAAGCTGGCTATGTGTATAGGCATAGTAAACACATATCATCATCATCCTCATTATCATTTATTTATATAGTGTCACTAATAGCGCAGCGCTGTACAGAGAACCCATTCACATCAGTCCCTACCCTATTGGAGCTTACAGTCTAAATTCCCTAATATAGACACACACTCACACACAGACAGAGAGGGAGAGACTAGGATCAATTTTGATAGCAGCCAATTAATCTAACAGTATGTTTTTTGGAGTGTGGGAGGAAACCACAGCACCCGGAGGAAACCCACGCAAACACAGGGAGAACATACAAACTTCACACAGATAAGGCCATTGTTGATATAAGTACTGGCTCTGCTTACCATTGTCCAGTCTAGTACATAACTGTATTAATGCTGTGAAATATTATTACTTTGAATGCCTTAAATATGCAAGAGCGCATTTGGGTAAGTTTATGCTAATAAAAGATATATGCACTTTTCTTGCCTACCCATACTATTTAATAACCACCAAAAATTAAGCAATATGTAAGCACTGCTTCCAGTTGAAATCAGTCTGTCTGTCTGTCTATCTATCTATCTATCTATCTATCTATCTATCTATCTATCTATCTATCTATCTATCTATCGGTCTGTCTATCTTTAAAACTGAAAGACATCCATTAAAAATACACAATGACAGCATATTTAGTGTGTAATTGATGCTAAAACACAATTCTCACTCTCCTAATATAGCTGATTTTTGACAATGAACTGCATTTTTCATGTGAAGCATTTGATGTCATAAAGATGTAAACCTCACAAAGCAATTCTGTCACTGGTCAGTTTGCTTGACAGACATCTGACTTTAAGGTACTAGCCAATGGAAACATGGTGACATGTAAATATGAAAGCACATTAGGACAAAATATGCAATAAGATAGAGGAAAAGGGTGATGGCTGCTGGGAATGTATTTCATTGATCCCAGAACACCTTTAAATCTAAGTATTAATACTACGTTGATGTACTTTTGAAATTGGAGAGCTACTTTTTACTAAAAGTACATCTCCCTTATATAATTAAGTATAATGCAGACCTGCTCAAAAACTTAGTATAATTAAAGAAGTCTTATGCCATAAATGATGATGATGAGAGCTGCTTATGTGAATGTCTATAGTGGTTTTCTCTACCAGTGTCACTGTATTAGACAACTGTTATCAAACTTAGCAATAATGATGCATTAATCTGCCAATCAAGTGTGGAAGCTGGCTATGTGTATAGGCATAGTAAACACATATCATCATCATCCTCATTATCATTTATTTATATAGTGTCACTAATAGCGCAGCGCTGTACAGAGAACCCATTCACATCAGTCCCTACCCTATTGGAGCTTACAGTCTAAATTCCCTAATATAGACACACACTCACACACAGACAGAGAGGGAGAGACTAGGATCAATTTTGATAGCAGCCAATTAACCTAACAGTATGTTTTTTGGAGTGTGGGAGGAAACCACAGCACCCGGAGGAAACCCACGCAAACACAGGGAGAACATACAAACTTCACACAGATAAGGCCATTGTTGATATAAGTACTGGCTCTGCTTACCATTGTCCAGTCTAGTACATAACTGTATTAATGCTGTGAAATATTATTACTTTGAATGCCTTAAATATGCAAGAGCGCATTTGGGTAAGTTTATGCTAATAAAAGATATATGCACTTTTCTTGCCTACCCATACTATTTAATAACCACCAAAAATTAAGCAATATGTAAGCACTGCTTCCAGTTGAAATCAGTCTGTCTGTCTGTCTATCTATCTATCTATCTATCTATCTATCTATCTATCTATCTATCTATCTATCTATCGGTCTGTCTATCTTTAAAACTGAAAGACATCCATTAAAAATACACAATGACAGCATATTTAGTGTGTAATTGATGCTAAAACACAATTCTCACTCTCCTAATATAGCTGATTTTTGACAATGAACTGCATTTTTCATGTGAAGCATTTGATGTCATAAAGATGTAAACCTCACAAAGCAATTCTGTCACTGGTCAGTTTGCTTGACAGACATCTGACTTTAAGGTACTAGCCAATGGAAACATGGTGACATGTAAATATGAAAGCACATTAGGACAAAATATGCAATAAGATAGAGGCAAAGGGTGATGGCTGCTGGGAATGTATTTCATTGATCCCAGAACACCTTTAAATCTAAGTATTAATACTACGTTGATGTACTTTTGAA
Organism: Mixophyes fleayi; assembly: GCF_038048845.1. Lineage (NCBI taxonomy): Eukaryota > Metazoa > Chordata > Amphibia > Anura > Limnodynastidae > Mixophyes > Mixophyes fleayi. The sequence continues at coordinate 17,814 of NW_027447625.1, read as the reverse complement.
ATTGGAGAGCTACTTTTTACTAAAAGTACATCTCCCTTATATAATTAAGTATAATGCAGACCTGCTCAAAAACTTAGTATAATTAAAGAAGTCTTATGCCATAAATGATGATGATGAGAGCTGCTTATGTGAATGTCTATAGTGGTTTTCTCTACCAGTGTCACTGTATTAGACAACTGTTATCAAACTTAGCAATAATGATGCATTAATCTGCCAATCAAGTGTGGAAGCTGGCTATGTGTATAGGCATAGTAAACACATATCATCATCATCCTCATTATCATTTATTTATATAGTGTCACTAATAGCGCAGCGCTGTACAGAGAACCCATTCACATCAGTCCCTACCCTATTGGAGCTTACAGTCTAAATTCCCTAATATAGACACACACTCACACACAGACAGAGAGGGAGAGACTAGGATCAATTTTGATAGCAGCCAATTAACCTAACAGTATGTTTTTTGGAGTGTGGGAGGAAACCACAGCACCCGGAGGAAACCCACGCAAACACAGGGAGAACATACAAACTTCACACAGATAAGGCCATTGTTGATATAAGTACTGGCTCTGCTTACCATTGTCCAGTCTAGTACATAACTGTATTAATGCTGTGAAATATTATTACTTTGAATGCCTTAAATATGCAAGAGCGCATTTGGGTAAGTTTATGCTAATAAAAGATATATGCACTTTTCTTGCCTACCCATACTATTTAATAACCACCAAAAATTAAGCAATATGTAAGCACTGCTTCCAGTTGAAATCAGTCTGTCTGTCTGTCTATCTATCTATCTATCTATCTATCTATCTATCTATCTATCTATCTATCTATCTATCGGTCTGTCTATCTTTAAAACTGAAAGACATCCATTAAAAATACACAATGACAGCATATTTAGTGTGTAATTGATGCTAAAACACAATTCTCACTCTCCTAATATAGCTGATTTTTGACAATGAACTGCATTTTTCATGTGAAGCATTTGATGTCATAAAGATGTAAACCTCACAAAGCAATTCTGTCACTGGTCAGTTTGCTTGACAGACATCTGACTTTAAGGTACTAGCCAATGGAAACATGGTGACATGTAAATATGAAAGCACATTAGGACAAAATATGCAATAAGATAGAGGAAAAGGGTGATGGCTGCTGGGAATGTATTTCATTGATCCCAGAACACCTTTAAATCTAAGTATTAATACTACGTTGATGTACTTTTGAAATTGGAGAGCTACTTTTTACTAAAAGTACATCTCCCTTATATAATTAAGTATAATGCAGACCTGCTCAAAAACTTAGTATAATTAAAGAAGTCTTATGCCATAAATGATGATGATGAGAGCTGCTTATGTGAATGTCTATAGTGGTTTTCTCTACCAGTGTCACTGTATTAGACAACTGTTATCAAACTTAGCAATAATGATGCATTAATCTGCCAATCAAGTGTGGAAGCTGGCTATGTGTATAGGCATAGTAAACACATATCATCATCATCCTCATTATCATTTATTTATATAGTGTCACTAATAGCGCAGCGCTGTACAGAGAACCCATTCACATCAGTCCCTACCCTATTGGAGCTTACAGTCTAAATTCCCTAATATAGACACACACTCACACACAGACAGAGAGGGAGAGACTAGGATCAATTTTGATAGCAGCCAATTAACCTAACAGTATGTTTTTTGGAGTGTGGGAGGAAACCACAGCACCCGGAGGAAACCCACGCAAACACAGGGAGAACATACAAACTTCACACAGATAAGGCCATTGTTGATATAAGTACTGGCTCTGCTTACCATTGTCCAGTCTAGTACATAACTGTATTAATGCTGTGAAATATTATTACTTTGAATGCCTTAAATATGCAAGAGCGCATTTGGGTAAGTTTATGCTAATAAAAGATATATGCACTTTTCTTGCCTACCCATACTATTTAATAACCACCAAAAATTAAGCAATATGTAAGCACTGCTTCCAGTTGAAATCAGTCTGTCTGTCTGTCTATCTATCTATCTATCTATCTATCTATCTATCTATCTATCTATCTATCTATCTATCTATCGGTCTGTCTATCTTTAAAACTGAAAGACATCCATTAAAAATACACAATGACAGCATATTTAGTGTGTAATTGATGCTAAAACACAATTCTCACTCTCCTAATATAGCTGATTTTTGACAATGAACTGCATTTTTCATGTGAAGCATTTGATGTCATAAAGATGTAAACCTCACAAAGCAATTCTGTCACTGGTCAGTTTGCTTGACAGACATCTGACTTTAAGGTACTAGCCAATGGAAACATGGTGACATGTAAATATGAAAGCACATTAGGACAAAATATGCAATAAGATAGAGGAAAAGGGTGATGGCTGCTGGGAATGTATTTCATTGATCCCAGAACACCTTTAAATCTAAGTATTAATACTACGTTGATGTACTTTTGAAATTGGAGAGCTACTTTTTACTAAAAGTACATCTCCCTTATATAATTAAGTATAATGCAGACCTGCTCAAAAACTTAGTATAATTAAAGAAGTCTTATGCCATAAATGATGATGATGAGAGCTGCTTATGTGAATGTCTATAGTGGTTTTCTCTACCAGTGTCACTGTATTAGACAACTGTTATCAAACTTAGCAATAATGATGCATTAATCTGCCAATCAAGTGTGGAAGCTGGCTATGTGTATAGGCATAGTAAACACATATCATCATCATCCTCATTATCATTTATTTATATAGTGTCACTAATAGCGCAGCGCTGTACAGAGAACCCATTCACATCAGTCCCTACCCTATTGGAGCTTACAGTCTAAATTCCCTAATATAGACACACACTCACACACAGACAGAGAGGGAGAGACTAGGATCAATTTTGATAGCAGCCAATTAACCTAACAGTATGTTTTTTGGAGTGTGGGAGGAAACCACAGCACCCGGAGGAAACCCACGCAAACACAGGGAGAACATACAAACTTCACACAGATAAGGCCATTGTTGATATAAGTACTGGCTCTGCTTACCATTGTCCAGTCTAGTACATAACTGTATTAATGCTGTGAAATATTATTACTTTGAATGCCTTAAATATGCAAGAGCGCATTTGGGTAAGTTTATGCTAATAAAAGATATATGCACTTTTCTTGCCTACCCATACTATTTAATAACCACCAAAAATTAAGCAATATGTAAGCACTGCTTCCAGTTGAAATCAGTCTGTCTGTCTGTCTATCTATCTATCTATCTATCTATCTATCTATCTATCTATCTATCTATCTATCTATCTATCTATCGGTCTGTCTATCTTTAAAACTGAAAGACATCCATTAAAAATACACAATGACAGCATATTTAGTGTGTAATTGATGCTAAAACACAATTCTCACTCTCCTAATATAGCTGATTTTTGACAATGAACTGCATTTTTCATGTGAAGCATTTGATGTCATAAAGATGTAAACCTCACAAAGCAATTCTGTCACTGGTCAGTTTGCTTGACAGACATCTGACTTTAAGGTACTAGCCAATGGAAACATGGTGACATGTAAATATGAAAGCACATTAGGACAAAATATGCAATAAGATAGAGGCAAAGGGTGATGGCTGCTGGGAATGTATTTCATTGATCCCAGAACACCTTTAAATCTAAGTATTAATACTACGTTGATGTACTTTTGAAATTGGAGAGCTACTTTTTACTAAAAGTACATCTCCCTTATATAATTAAGTATAATGCAGACCTGCTCAAAAACTTAGTATAATTAAAGAAGTCTTATGCCATAAATGATGATGATGAGAGCTGCTTATGTGAATGTCTATAGTGGTTTTCTCTACCAGTGTCACTGTATTAGACAACTGTTATCAAACTTAGCAATAATGATGCATTAATCTGCCAATCAAGTGTGGAAGCTGGCTATGTGTATAGGCATAGTAAACACATATCATCATCATCCTCATTATCATTTATTTATATAGTGTCACTAATAGCGCAGCGCTGTACAGAGAACCCATTCACATCAGTCCCTACCCTATTGGAGCTTACAGTCTAAATTCCCTAATATAGACACACACTCACACACAGACAGAGAGGGAGAGACTAGGATCAATTTTGATAGCAGCCAATTAACCTAACAGTATGTTTTTTGGAGTGTGGGAGGAAACCACAGCACCCGGAGGAAACCCACGCAAACACAGGGAGAACATACAAACTTCACACAGATAAGGCCATTGTTGATATAAGTACTGGCTCTGCTTACCATTGTCCAGTCTAGTACATAACTGTATTAATGCTGTGAAATATTATTACTTTGAATGCCTTAAATATGCAAGAGCGCATTTGGGTAAGTTTATGCTAATAAAAGATATATGCACTTTTCTTGCCTACCCATACTATTTAATAACCACCAAAAATTAAGCAATATGTAAGCACTGCTTCCAGTTGAAATCAGTCTGTCTGTCTGTCTATCTATCTATCTATCTATCTATCTATCTATCTATCTATCTATCTATCTATCTATCGGTCTGTCTATCTTTAAAACTGAAAGACATCCATTAAAAATACACAATGACAGCATATTTAGTGTGTAATTGATGCTAAAACACAATTCTCACTCTCCTAATATAGCTGATTTTTGACAATGAACTGCATTTTTCATGTGAAGCATTTGATGTCATAAAGATGTAAACCTCACAAAGCAATTCTGTCACTGGTCAGTTTGCTTGACAGACATCTGACTTTAAGGTACTAGCCAATGGAAACATGGTGACATGTAAATATGAAAGCACATTAGGACAAAATATGCAATAAGATAGAGGAAAAGGGTGATGGCTGCTGGGAATGTATTTCATTGATCCCAGAACACCTTTAAATCTAAGTATTAATACTACGTTGATGTACTTTTGAAATTGGAGAGCTACTTTTTACTAAAAGTACATCTCCCTTATATAATTAAGTATAATGCAGACCTGCTCAAAAACTTAGTATAATTAAAGAAGTCTTATGCCATAAATGATGATGATGAGAGCTGCTTATGTGAATGTCTATAGTGGTTTTCTCTACCAGTGTCACTGTATTAGACAACTGTTATCAAACTTAGCAATAATGATGCATTAATCTGCCAATCAAGTGTGGAAGCTGGCTATGTGTATAGGCATAGTAAACACATATCATCATCATCCTCATTATCATTTATTTATATAGTGTCACTAATAGCGCAGCGCTGTACAGAGAACCCATTCACATCAGTCCCTACCCTATTGGAGCTTACAGTCTAAATTCCCTAATATAGACACACACTCACACACAGACAGAGAGGGAGAGACTAGGATCAATTTTGATAGCAGCCAATTAACCTAACAGTATGTTTTTTGGAGTGTGGGAGGAAACCACAGCACCCGGAGGAAACCCACGCAAACACAGGGAGAACATACAAACTTCACACAGATAAGGCCATTGTTGATATAAGTACTGGCTCTGCTTACCATTGTCCAGTCTAGTACATAACTGTATTAATGCTGTGAAATATTATTACTTTGAATGCCTTAAATATGCAAGAGCGCATTTGGGTAAGTTTATGCTAATAAAAGATATATGCACTTTTCTTGCCTACCCATACTATTTAATAACCACCAAAAATTAAGCAATATGTAAGCACTGCTTCCAGTTGAAATCAGTCTGTCTGTCTGTCTATCTATCTATCTATCTATCTATCTATCTATCTATCTATCTATCTATCTATCGGTCTGTCTATCTTTAAAACTGAAAGACATCCATTAAAAATACACAATGACAGCATATTTAGTGTGTAATTGATGCTAAAACACAATTCTCACTCTCCTAATATAGCTGATTTTTGACAATGAACTGCATTTTTCATGTGAAGCATTTGATGTCATAAAGATGTAAACCTCACAAAGCAATTCTGTCACTGGTCAGTTTGCTTGACAGACATCTGACTTTAAGGTACTAGCCAATGGAAACATGGTGACATGTAAATATGAAAGCACATTAGGACAAAATATGCAATAAGATAGAGGCAAAGGGTGATGGCTGCTGGGAATGTATTTCATTGATCCCAGAACACCTTTAAATCTAAGTATTAATACTACGTTGATGTACTTTTGAAATTGGAGAGCTACTTTTTACTAAAAGTACATCTCCCTTATATAATTAAGTATAATGCAGACCTGCTCAAAAACTTAGTATAATTAAAGAAGTCTTATGCCATAAATGATGATGATGAGAGCTGCTTATGTGAATGTCTATAGTGGTTTTCTCTACCAGTGTCACTGTATTAGACAACTGTTATCAAACTTAGCAATAATGATGCATTAATCTGCCAATCAAGTGTGGAAGCTGGCTATGTGTATAGGCATAGTAAACACATATCATCATCATCCTCATTATCATTTATTTATATAGTGTCACTAATAGCGCAGCGCTGTACAGAGAACCCATTCACATCAGTCCCTACCCTATTGGAGCTTACAGTCTAAATTCCCTAATATAGACACACACTCACACACAGACAGAGAGGGAGAGACTAGGATCAATTTTGATAGCAGCCAATTAACCTAACAGTATGTTTTTTGGAGTGTGGGAGGAAACCACAGCACCCGGAGGAAACCCACGCAAACACAGGGAGAACATACAAACTTCACACAGATAAGGCCATTGTTGATATAAGTACTGGCTCTGCTTACCATTGTCCAGTCTAGTACATAACTGTATTAATGCTGTGAAATATTATTACTTTGAATGCCTTAAATATGCAAGAGCGCATTTGGGTAAGTTTATGCTAATAAAAGATATATGCACTTTTCTTGCCTACCCATACTATTTAATAACCACCAAAAATTAAGCAATATGTAAGCACTGCTTCCAGTTGAAATCAGTCTGTCTGTCTGTCTATCTATCTATCTATCTATCTATCTATCTATCTATCTATCTATCTATCTATCTATCTATCGGTCTGTCTATCTTTAAAACTGAAAGACATCCATTAAAAATACACAATGACAGCATATTTAGTGTGTAATTGATGCTAAAACACAATTCTCACTCTCCTAATATAGCTGATTTTTGACAATGAACTGCATTTTTCATGTGAAGCATTTGATGTCATAAAGATGTAAACCTCACAAAGCAATTCTGTCACTGGTCAGTTTGCTTGACAGACATCTGACTTTAAGGTACTAGCCAATGGAAACATGGTGACATGTAAATATGAAAGCACATTAGGACAAAATATGCAATAAGATAGAGGCAAAGGGTGATGGCTGCTGGGAATGTATTTCATTGATCCCAGAACACCTTTAAATCTAAGTATTAATACTACGTTGATGTACTTTTGAAATTGGAGAGCTACTTTTTACTAAAAGTACATCTCCCTTATATAATTAAGTATAATGCAGACCTGCTCAAAAACTTAGTATAATTAAAGAAGTCTTATGCCATAAATGATGATGATGAGAGCTGCTTATGTGAATGTCTATAGTGGTTTTCTCTACCAGTGTCACTGTATTAGACAACTGTTATCAAACTTAGCAATAATGATGCATTAATCTGCCAATCAAGTGTGGAAGCTGGCTATGTGTATAGGCATAGTAAACACATATCATCATCATCCTCATTATCATTTATTTATATAGTGTCACTAATAGCGCAGCGCTGTACAGAGAACCCATTCACATCAGTCCCTACCCTATTGGAGCTTACAGTCTAAATTCCCTAATATAGACACACACTCACACACAGACAGAGAGGGAGAGACTAGGATCAATTTTGATAGCAGCCAATTAACCTAACAGTATGTTTTTTGGAGTGTGGGAGGAAACCACAGCACCCGGAGGAAACCCACGCAAACACAGGGAGAACATACAAACTTCACACAGATAAGGCCATTGTTGATATAAGTACTGGCTCTGCTTACCATTGTCCAGTCTAGTACATAACTGTATTAATGCTGTGAAATATTATTACTTTGAATGCCTTAAATATGCAAGAGCGCATTTGGGTAAGTTTATGCTAATAAAAGATATATGCACTTTTCTTGCCTACCCATACTATTTAATAACCACCAAAAATTAAGCAATATGTAAGCACTGCTTCCAGTTGAAATCAGTCTGTCTGTCTGTCTATCTATCTATCTATCTATCTATCTATCTATCTATCTATCTATCTATCTATCTATCTATCTATCTATCGGTCTGTCTATCTTTAAAACTGAAAGACATCCATTAAAAATACACAATGACAGCATATTTAGTGTGTAATTGATGCTAAAACACAATTCTCACTCTCCTAATATAGCTGATTTTTGACAATGAACTGCATTTTTCATGTGAAGCATTTGATGTCATAAAGATGTAAACCTCACAAAGCAATTCTGTCACTGGTCAGTTTGCTTGACAGACATCTGACTTTAAGGTACTAGCCAATGGAAACATGGTGACATGTAAATATGAAAGCACATTAGGACAAAATATGCAATAAGATAGAGGAAAAGGGTGATGGCTGCTGGGAATGTATTTCATTGATCCCAGAACACCTTTAAATCTAAGTATTAATACTACGTTGATGTACTTTTGAAATTGGAGAGCTACTTTTTACTAAAAGTACATCTCCCTTATATAATTAAGTATAATGCAGACCTGCTCAAAAACTTAGTATAATTAAAGAAGTCTTATGCCATAAATGATGATGATGAGAGCTGCTTATGTGAATGTCTATAGTGGTTTTCTCTACCAGTGTCACTGTATTAGACAACTGTTATCAAACTTAGCAATAATGATGCATTAATCTGCCAATCAAGTGTGGAAGCTGGCTATGTGTATAGGCATAGTAAACACATATCATCATCATCCTCATTATCATTTATTTATATAGTGTCACTAATAGCGCAGCGCTGTACAGAGAACCCATTCACATCAGTCCCTACCCTATTGGAGCTTACAGTCTAAATTCCCTAATATAGACACACACTCACACACAGACAGAGAGGGAGAGACTAGGATCAATTTTGATAGCAGCCAATTAACCTAACAGTATGTTTTTTGGAGTGTGGGAGGAAACCACAGCACCCGGAGGAAACCCACGCAAACACAGGGAGAACATACAAACTTCACACAGATAAGGCCATTGTTGATATAAGTACTGGCTCTGCTTACCATTGTCCAGTCTAGTACATAACTGTATTAATGCTGTGAAATATTATTACTTTGAATGCCTTAAATATGCAAGAGCGCATTTGGGTAAGTTTATGCTAATAAAAGATATATGCACTTTTCTTGCCTACCCATACTATTTAATAACCACCAAAAATTAAGCAATATGTAAGCACTGCTTCCAGTTGAAATCAGTCTGTCTGTCTGTCTATCTATCTATCTATCTATCTATCTATCTATCTATCTATCTATCTATCTATCTATCTATCGGTCTGTCTATCTTTAAAACTGAAAGACATCCATTAAAAATACACAATGACAGCATATTTAGTGTGTAATTGATGCTAAAACACAATTCTCACTCTCCTAATATAGCTGATTTTTGACAATGAACTGCATTTTTCATGTGAAGCATTTGATGTCATAAAGATGTAAACCTCACAAAGCAATTCTGTCACTGGTCAGTTTGCTTGACAGACATCTGACTTTAAGGTACTAGCCAATGAAACATGGTGACATGTAAATATGAAAGCACATTAGGACAAAATATGCAATAAGATAGAGGCAAAGGGTGATGGCTGCTGGGAATGTATTTCATTGATCCCAGAACACCTTTAAATCTAAGTATTAATACTACGTTGATGTACTTTTGAAATTGGAGAGCTACTTTTTACTAAAAGTACATCTCCCTTATATAATTAAGTATAATGCAGACCTGCTCAAAAACTTAGTATAATTAAAGAAGTCTTATGCCATAAATGATGATGATGAGAGCTGCTTATGTGAATGTCTATAGTGGTTTTCTCTACCAGTGTCACTGTATTAGACAACTGTTATCAAACTTAGCAATAATGATGCATTAATCTGCCAATCAAGTGTGGAAGCTGGCTATGTGTATAGGCATAGTAAACACATATCATCATCATCCTCATTATCATTTATTTATATAGTGTCACTAATAGCGCAGCGCTGTACAGAGAACCCATTCACATCAGTCCCTACCCTATTGGAGCTTACAGTCTAAATTCCCTAATATAGACACACACTCACACACAGACAGAGAGGGAGAGACTAGGATCAATTTTGATAGCAGCCAATTAACCTAACAGTATGTTTTTGGAGTGTGGGAGGAAACCACAGCACCCGGAGGAAACCCACGCAAACACAGGGAGACATACAAACTTCACACAGATAAGGCCATTGTTGATATAAGTACTGGCTCTGCTTACCATTGTCCAGTCTAGTACATAACTGTATTAATGCTGTGAAATATTATTACTTTGAATGCCTTAAATATGCAAGAGCGCATTTGGGTAAGTTTATGCTAATAAAAGATATATGCACTTTTCTTCGCCTACCCATACTATTTAATAACCACCAAAATTAAGCAATATGTAAGCACTGCTTCCAGTTGAAATCAGTCTGTCTGTCTGTCTATCTATCTATCTATCTATCTATCTATCTATCTATCTATCTATCTATCTATCGGTCTGTCTATCTTTAAAACTGAAAGACATCCATTAAAAATACACAATGACAGCATATTTAGTGTGTAATTGATGCTAAAACACAATTCTCACTCTCCTAATATAGCTGATTTTTGACAATGAACTGCATTTTTCATGTGAAGCATTTGATGTCATAAAGATGTAAACCTCACAAAGCAATTCTGTCACTGGTCAGTTTGCTTGAACAGACATCTGACTTTAAGGTACTAGCCAATGGAAACATGGTGACATGTAAATATGAAAGCACATTAGGACAAAATATGCAATAAGATAGAGGCAAAGGGTGATGGCTGCTGGGAATGTATTTCATTGATCCCAGAACACCTTTAAATCTAAGTATTAATACTACGTTGATGTACTTTTGAAATTGGAGAGCTACTTTTTACTAAAAGTACATCTCCCTTATATAATTAAGTATAATGCAGACCTGCTCAAAAACTTAGTATAATTAAAGAAGTCTTATGCCATAAATGATGATGATGAGAGCTGCTTATGTGAATGTCTATAGTGGTTTTCTCTACCAGTGTCACTGTATTAGACAACTGTTATCAAACTTAGCAATAATGATGCATTAATCTGCCAATCAAGTGTGGAAGCTGGCTATGTGTATAGGCATAGTAAACACATATCATCATCATCCTCATTATCATTTATTTATATAGTGTCACTAATAGCGCAGCGCTGTACAGAGAACCCATTCACATCAGTCCCTACCCTATTGGAGCTTACAGTCTAAATTCCCTAATATAGACACACACTCACACACAGACAGAGAGGGAGAGACTAGGATCAATTTTGATAGCAGCCAATTAACCTAACAGTATGTTTTTTGGAGTGTGGGAGGAAACCACAGCACCCGGAGGAAACCCACGCAAACACAGGGAGAACATACAAACTTCACACAGATAAGGCCATTGTTGATATAAGTACTGGCTCTGCTTACCATTGTCCAGTCTAGTACATAACTGTATTAATGCTGTGAAATATTATTACTTTGAATGCCTTAAATATGCAAGAGCGCATTTGGGTAAGTTTATGCTAATAAAAGATATATGCACTTTTCTTGCCTACCCATACTATTTAATAACCACCAAAAATTAAGCAATATGTAAGCACTGCTTCCAGTTGAAATCAGTCTGTCTGTCTGTCTATCTATCTATCTATCTATCTATCTATCTATCTATCTATCTATCTATCTATCGGTCTGTCTATCTTTAAAACTGAAAGACATCCATTAAAAATACACAATGACAGCATATTTAGTGTGTAATTGATGCTAAAACACAATTCTCACTCTCCTAATATAGCTGATTTTTGACAATGAACTGCATTTTTCATGTGAAGCATTTGATGTCATAAAGATGTAAACCTCACAAAGCAATTCTGTCACTGGTCAGTTTGCTTGACAGACATCTGACTTTAAGGTACTAGCCAATGGAAACATGGTGACATGTAAATATGAAAGCACATTAGGACAAAATATGCAATAAGATAGAGGCAAAGGGTGATGGCTGCTGGGAATGTATTTCATTGATCCCAGAACACCTTTAAATCTAAGTATTAATACTACGTTGATGTACTTTTGAAATTGGAGAGCTACTTTTTACTAAAAGTACATCTCCCTTATATAATTAAGTATAATGCAGACCTGCTCAAAAACTTAGTATAATTAAAGAAGTCTTATGCCATAAATGATGATGATGAGAGCTGCTTATGTGAATGTCTATAGTGGTTTTCTCTACCAGTGTCACTGTATTAGACAACTGTTATCAAACTTAGCAATAATGATGCATTAATCTGCCAATCAAGTGTGGAAGCTGGCTATGTGTATAGGCATAGTAAACACATATCATCATCATCCTCATTATCATTTATTTATATAGTGTCACTAATAGCGCAGCGCTGTACAGAGAACCCATTCACATCAGTCCCTACCCTATTGGAGCTTACAGTCTAAATTCCCTAATATAGACACACACTCACACACAGACAGAGAGGGAGAGACTAGGATCAATTTTGATAGCAGCCAATTAACCTAACAGTATGTTTTTTGAGTGTGGGAGGAAACCACAGCACCCGGAGGAAACCCACGCAAACACAGGGAGAACATACAAACTTCACACAGATAAGGCCATTGTTGATATAAGTACTGGCTCTGCTTACCATTGTCCAGTCTAGTACATAACTGTATTAATGCTGTGAAATATTATTACTTTGAATGCCTTAAATATGCAAGAGCGCATTTGGGTAAGTTTATGCTAATAAAAGATATATGCACTTTTCTTGCCTACCCATACTATTTAATAACCACCAAAAATTAAGCAATATGTAAGCACTGCTTCCAGTTGAAATCAGTCTGTCTGTCTGTCTATCTATCTATCTATCTATCTATCTATCTATCTATCTATCTATCTATCTATCTATCTATCGGTCTGTCTATCTTTAAAACTGAAAGACATCCATTAAAAATACACAATGACAGCATATTTAGTGTGTAATTGATGCTAAAACACAATTCTCACTCTCCTAATATAGCTGATTTTTGACAATGAACTGCATTTTTCATGTGAAGCATTTGATGTCATAAAGATGTAAACCTCACAAAGCAATTCTGTCACTGGTCAGTTTGCTTGACAGACATCTGACTTTAAGGTACTAGCCAATGGAAACATGGTGACATGTAAATATGAAAGCACATTAGGACAAAATATGCAATAAGATAGAGGCAAAGGGGTGATGGCTGCTGGGAATGTATTTCATTGATCCCAGAACACCTTTAAATCTAAGTATTAATACTACGTTGATGTACTTTTGAAATTGGAGAGCTACTTTTTACTAAAAGTACATCTCCCTTATATAATTAAGTATAATGCAGACCTGCTCAAAAACTTAGTATAATTAAAGAAGTCTTATGCCATAAATGATGATGATGAGAGCTGCTTATGTGAATGTCTATAGTGGTTTTCTCTACCAGTGTCACTGTATTAGACAACTGTTATCAAACTTAGCAATAATGATGCATTAATCTGCCAATCAAGTGTGGAAGCTGGCTATGTGTATAGGCATAGTAAACACATATCATCATCATCCTCATTATCATTTATTTATATAGTGTCACTAATAGCGCAGCGCTGTACAGAGAACCCATTCACATCAGTCCCTACCCTATTGGAGCTTACAGTCTAAATTCCCTAATATAGACACACACTCACACACAGACAGAGAGGGAGAGACTAGGATCAATTTTGATAGCAGCCAATTAACCTAACAGTATGTTTTTTGGAGTGTGGGAGGAAACCACAGCACCCGGAGGAAACCCACGCAAACACAGGGAGAACATACAAACTTCACACAGATAAGGCCATTGTTGATATAAGTACTGGCTCTGCTTACCATTGTCCAGTCTAGTACATAACTGTATTAATGCTGTGAAATATTATTACTTTGAATGCCTTAAATATGCAAGAGCGCATTTGGGTAAGTTTATGCTAATAAAAGATATATGCACTTTTCTTGCCTACCCATACTATTTAATAACCACCAAAAATTAAGCAATATGTAAGCACTGCTTCCAGTTGAAATCAGTCTGTCTGTCTGTCTATCTATCTATCTATCTATCTATCTATCTATCTATCTATCTATCTATCTATCTATCTATCTATCTATCTATCGGTCTGTCTATCTTTAAAACTGAAAGACATCCATTAAAAATACACAATGACAGCATATTTAGTGTGTAATTGATGCTAAAACACAATTCTCACTCTCCTAATATAGCTGATTTTTGACAATGAACTGCATTTTTCATGTGAAGCATTTGATGTCATAAAGATGTAAACCTCACAAAGCAATTCTGTCACTGGTCAGTTTGCTTGACAGACATCTGACTTTAAGGTACTAGCCAATGGAAACATGGTGACATGTAAATATGAAAGCACATTAGGACAAAATATGCAATAAGATAGAGGAAAAGGGTGATGGCTGCTGGGAATGTATTTCATTGATCCCAGAACACCTTTAAATCTAAGTATTAATACTACGTTGATGTACTTTTGAAATTGGAGAGCTACTTTTTACTAAAAGTACATCTCCCTTATATAATTAAGTATAATGCAGACCTGCTCAAAAACTTAGTATAATTAAAGAAGTCTTATGCCATAAATGATGATGATGAGAGCTGCTTATGTGAATGTCTATAGTGGTTTTCTCTACCAGTGTCACTGTATTAGACAACTGTTATCAAACTTAGCAATAATGATGCATTAATCTGCCAATCAAGTGTGGAAGCTGGCTATGTGTATAGGCATAGTAAACACATATCATCATCATCCTCATTATCATTTATTTATATAGTGTCACTAATAGCGCAGCGCTGTACAGAGAACCCATTCACATCAGTCCCTACCCTATTGGAGCTTACAGTCTAAAATTCCCTAATATAGACACACACTCACACACAGACAGAGAGGGAGAGACTAGGATCAATTTTGATAGCAGCCAATTAACCTAACAGTATGTTTTTTGGAGTGTGGGAGGAAACCACAGCACCCGGAGGAAACCCACGCAAACACAGGGAGAACATACAAACTTCACACAGATAAGGCCATTGTTGATATAAGTACTGGCTCTGCTTACCATTGTCCAGTCTAGTACATAACTGTATTAATGCTGTGAAATATTATTACTTTGAATGCCTTAAATATGCAAGAGCGCATTTGGGTAAGTTTATGCTAATAAAAGATATATGCACTTTTTCTTGCCTACCCATACTATTTAATAACCACCAAAAATTAAGCAATATGTAAGCACTGCTTCCAGTTGAAATCAGTCTGTCTGTCTGTCTATCTATCTATCTATCTATCTATCTATCTATCTATCTATCTATCTATCTATCTATCTATCGGTCTGTCTATCTTTAAAACTGAAAGACATCCATTAAAAATACACAATGACAGCATATTTAGTGTGTAATTGATGCTAAAACACAATTCTCACTCTCCTAATATAGCTGATTTTTGACAATGAACTGCATTTTTCATGTGAAGCATTTGATGTCATAAAGATGTAAACCTCACAAAGCAATTCTGTCACTGGTCAGTTTGCTTGACAGACATCTGACTTTAAGGTACTAGCCAATGGAAACATGGTGACATGTAAATATGAAAGCACATTAGGACAAAATATGCAATAAGATAGAGGCAAAGGGTGATGGCTGCTGGGAATGTATTTCATTGATCCCAGAACACCTTTAAATCTAAGTATTAATACTACGTTGATGTACTTTTGAAATTGGAGAGCTACTTTTTACTAAAAGTACATCTCCCTTATATAATTAAGTATAATGCAGACCTGCTCAAAAACTTAGTATAATTAAAGAAGTCTTATGCCATAAATGATGATGATGAGAGCTGCTTATGTGAATGTCTATAGTGGTTTTCTCTACCAGTGTCACTGTATTAGACAACTGTTATCAAACTTAGCAATAATGATGCATTAATCTGCCAATCAAGTGTGGAAGCTGGCTATGTGTATAGGCATAGTAAACACATATCATCATCATCCTCATTATCATTTATTTATATAGTGTCACTAATAGCGCAGCGCTGTACAGAGAACCCATTCACATCAGTCCCTACCCTATTGGAGCTTACAGTCTAAATTCCCTAATATAGACACACACTCACACACAGACAGAGAGGGAGAGACTAGGATCAATTTTGATAGCAGCCAATTAACCTAACAGTATGTTTTTTGGAGTGTGGGAGGAAACCACAGCACCCGGAGGAAACCCACGCAAACACAGGGAGAACATACAAACTTCACACAGATAAGGCCATTGTTGATATAAGTACTGGCTCTGCTTACCATTGTCCAGTCTAGTACATAACTGTATTAATGCTGTGAAATATTATTACTTTGAATGCCTTAAATATGCAAGAGCGCATTTGGGTAAGTTTATGCTAATAAAAGATATATGCACTTTTCTTGCCTACCCATACTATTTAATAACCACCAAAAATTAAGCAATATGTAAGCACTGCTTCCAGTTGAAATCAGTCTGTCTGTCTGTCTATCTATCTATCTATCTATCTATCTATCTATCTATCTATCTATCTATCTATCGGTCTGTCTATCTTTAAAACTGAAAGACATCCATTAAAAATACACAATGACAGCATATTTAGTGTGTAATTGATGCTAAAACACAATTCTCACTCTCCTAATATAGCTGATTTTTGACAATGAACTGCATTTTTCATGTGAAGCATTTGATGTCATAAAGATGTAAACCTCACAAAGCAATTCTGTCACTGGTCAGTTTGCTTGACAGACATCTGACTTTAAGGTACTAGCCAATGGAAACATGGTGACATGTAAATATGAAAGCACATTAGGACAAAATATGCAATAAGATAGAGGCAAAGGGTGATGGCTGCTGGGAATGTATTTCATTGATCCCAGAACACCTTTAAATCTAAGTATTAATACTACGTTGATGTACTTTTGAAATTGGAGAGCTACTTTTTACTAAAAGTACATCTCCCTTATATAATTAAGTATAATGCAGACCTGCTCAAAAACTTAGTATAATTAAAGAAGTCTTATGCCATAAATGATGATGATGAGAGCTGCTTATGTGAATGTCTATAGTGGTTTTCTCTACCAGTGTCACTGTATTAGACAACTGTTATCAAACTTAGCAATAATGATGCATTAATCTGCCAATCAAGTGTGGAAGCTGGCTATGTGTATAGGCATAGTAAACACATATCATCATCATCCTCATTATCATTTATTTATATAGTGTCACTAATAGCGCAGCGCTGTACAGAGAACCCATTCACATCAGTCCCTACCCTATTGGAGCTTACAGTCTAAATTCCCTAATATAGACACACACTCACACACAGACAGAGAGGGAGAGACTAGGATCAATTTTGATAGCAGCCAATTAACCTAACAGTATGTTTTTTGGAGTGTGGGAGGAAACCACAGCACCCGGAGGAAACCCACGCAAACACAGGGAGAACATACAAACTTCACACAGATAAGGCCATTGTTGATATAAGTACTGGCTCTGCTTACCATTGTCCAGTCTAGTACATAACTGTATTAATGCTGTGAAATATTAA
>NW_027447624.1:25000-27955 GCF_038048845.1 Mixophyes fleayi | reverse complement strand
TACCACACCACCCTGAACAAGCCCAATCTCGTCTGATCTTGGAAGCTAAGCAGAGCCGGGCCTGGTTAGTACTTGAATGGGAGACCACCTGGGAATACCAGGTGCTGTAGGCCTTTTTTTCTTCTCTCTTGTTCCGGCTTCCTTCAATGCTGTTTTCTAGATGTATAAGAGATGTAGGTCAATAGGAAAACAATACCTACAGCCACACCACCCTGAACAAGCCCAATCTCATCTGATCTTGGAAGCTAAGCAGGGACGGGCTTGGTTAGTACTTGGATGGGAGACCACCTGGGAATACCAGGTGCTGTAGGCTTTTTTTTTTCTCTCTTGTTCCGGCCTCCTTCAATGCTGGTTTTGATATGTATAAGAGATGTAGGTCAATAGGAAACCAATACCTACAGCCACACCACCCTGAACAAGCCCAATCTCATCTGATCTTGGAAGCTAAGCAGAGCCGGGCCTGGTTAGTACTTGGATGGGAGACCACCTGGGAATACCAGGTGCTGTAGGCCTTTTTTTCTTCTCTCTTGTTCCGGCTTCCTTCAATGCTGGTTTCTAGATGTATAAGAGATGTAGGTCAATAGTAAAACAATACCTACAGCCACACCACCCTGAACAAGCCCAATCTCGTCTGATCTTGGAAGCTAAGCAGAGCCGGGCCTGGTTAGTACTTGGATGGGAGACCACCTGGGAATACCAGGTGCTGTAGGCCTTTTTTTCTTCTCTCTTGTTCCGGCTTCCTTCAATGCTGGTTTCTAGATGTATAAGAGATGTAGGTCAATTGTAAAACAATACCTACAGCCACACCACCCTGAACAAGCCCAATCTCGTCTGATCTTGGAAGCTAAGCAGGGACGGGCCTGGTTAGTACTTGGATGGGAGACCACCTGGGAATACCAGGTACTGTAGGCCTTTTTTTTTTCTCTCTTGTTCCGGCTTCCTTCAATGCTGGTTTTGAGATAATAAGAGATGTAGGTCAATAAGAAACCAAAACCTACAGCTACACATCTCTAAACAAGCCCAATCTCGTCTGATCTTGGAAGCTAAGCAGGGCCAGGCCTGGTTAGTACTTGGATGGGAGACCACCTGGGAATACCAGGTGCTGTAGGCTTTTTTTTTTTTCTCTCTTGTTCCGGCTTCCTTTAATGCTAGTTTTTAGATGTATAAGAGATGTAAGTCAATAGGAAACCAATACCTACAGCCACACCACCCTGAACAAGCCTGATCTTGGAAGCTAAGCAGAGCCGGGGTTGGTTAGTACTTGGATGCGAGACCACCTGGGAATACCAGGTGCTGTAGGCTTTTTTTTTTCTCTCTTGTTCCGGCCTCCTTCAATGCTGGTTTTGAGATGTATAAGAGATGTAGGTCAATAGCAAACCAATACCTACAGCCACACCACCCTGAACAAGCCCAATCTCGTCTGATCTTGAAAGCTAAGCAGGTCCGGGCCTGGTTAGTACTTTTTTTTTCTCTCTTGTTCTGGCTTCCTTCAATGCTGGTTTTAAAATGTATAAGTGATGTAGGTCATTAGGAAACCAATACCTACAGCCACACCACCCTGGACAAGCCCAATCTCGTCTGATCTTGGAAGCTAAGCAGGGCTGGGCCTGGTTAGTACTTGGATGGGAGACCACCTGGGAATACCAGGTGCTGTAGGCCTTTTTTTTTCTCTCTCTTGTTCCGGCTTCCTTCAATGCTTGTTTTTAGATGTATAAGAGATGTAGGTCAATAGAAAAACAATACCTACAGCCACACCACCCTGAACAAGCCCAATCTCGTCTGATCTTGGAAGCTAAGCAGGGCTGGGCTTGGTTAGTACTTGGATGGGAGACCACCTGGAAATACCAGGTGCTGTAGGCTTTTTTTTTCTCTCTTGTTCCGGCCTCCTTCAATGCTTGTTTTGAGATGTATAAGAGATGTAGGTCAATAGGAAACCAATACCTACAACCACACCACCCTGAACAAGCCCAATCTCATCTGATCTTGGATGCTAAGCAGAGCCGGGCCTGGTTAGTACTTGAATGGGAGACCACCTGGGAATACCAGGTGCTGTAGGCCTTTTTTTCTTCTCTCTTGTTCTGGCTTCCTTCAATGCTGTTTTCTAGATGTATAAGAGATGTAGGTCAATAGGAAAACAATACCTACAGCCACACCACCCTGAACAAGCCCAATCTCGTCTGCTCTTGGAAGCTAAGCAGGGCTGGGCCTGGTTAGTACTTGGATGGGAGACCACCTGGAAATATCAGGTGCTGTAGGCTTTTTTTTTTCTCTTGTTCCGGCCTACTTCAATGCTGGTTTTGATATGTATAAGAGATGTAGGTCAATAGGAAACCAATACCTACAGCCACACCACCCTGAACCAGCCCAATCTCGTCTGATCTTGAAAGCTAAGCAGGTCCGGGCCTGGTTAGTACTTTTTTTTTCTCTCTTGTTCTGGCTTCCTTCAATGCTGGTTTTAAAATGTATAAGTGATGTAGGTCATTAGGAAACCAATACCTACAGCCACACCACCCTGGACAAGCCCAATCTCATCTGATCTTGGAAGCTAAGCAGAGCCGGGCCTGGTTAGTACTTGGATGGGAGACCACCTGGGAATACCAGGTGCTGTAGGCCTTTTTTTCTTCTCTCTTGTTCCGGCTTCCTTCAATGCTGGTTTCTAGATGTATAAGAGATGTAGGTCAATAGGAAAACAATACCTACAGCCACACCACCCTGAACAAGCCCAATCTCATCTGATCTTCGAAGCTAAGCAGGGCCGGGCCTGGTTAGTAATTGGATGGGAGACCACCTGGGAATACCAGGTGCTGTAGGCCTTTTTTTTTCTCTCTTGTTCCGGCTTCCTTCAATGCTGGTTTTGAGATTATAAGAGATGTAGGTCAATATAAAACCATTACCTACAGCTACACATCTCTGAACAATCCCAATCTCGTTTGATCTTGGAAGCTAAGCAGGGCC
>NW_027447624.1:10000-17500 GCF_038048845.1 Mixophyes fleayi | reverse complement strand
GACCACCTGGGAATACCAGGTGCTGTAGGCCTTTTTTTTTCTCTCTTGTTCTGGCTTCCTTCAATGCTGGTTTTCAGATGTATAAGAGATGTAGGTCAATAGGAAACCAATACCTACAGCCACACCACCCTGAACAAGCCCAATCTCGTCTGATCTTGGAAGCTAAGCAGGGCCAGGCCTGGTTAGTACTTGGATGGGAGACCACCTGGCAATACCAGCTGCTGTAGGCTTTTTTTTTTATCTCTCTTGTTCCGGCTTCCTTCAATGCTGGTTTTGAGATGTATAAGTGATGTAGGTCAATAGGAAACCAATACCTACAACCACTCCACCTTGAACAAGCACAATCTCATCTGATCTTGAAAGATAAGCAGCGCCGGGCCTAGTTAGTACTTGAATGGGAGACCACCTGGGAATACCAGGTGCTGTAGGCCTTTTTTTTCCCTCTCTTATTCCAGCTTCCTTCAATGCTTATTTTGAGATGTATAAGAGATGTAGGTCAATAGGAAATCAATACCTACAACCACTCCACCTTGAACAAGCACAATCTCGTCTGATCTTGAAAGATAAGCAGCACCGGGCCTAGTTAGTACTTGAATGGGAGACCACCTGGGCATACCAGGTGCTGTAGGCCTTTTTTTCTTCTCTCTTGTTCCGGCTTCCTTCAATGCTGGTTTCTAGATGTATAAGAGTTGTAGGTCAATAGGAATACAATACCTACAGCCACACCACCCTGAACAAGCCCAATCTCATCTGATCTTCAAAGCTAAGCAGGGCCGGGCCTGGTTAGTACTTGGATGGGAGACCACCTGGGAATACCAGGTGCTGTAGGCCTTTTTTTTTTCTCTCTTGTTCCGGCTTCCTTCAATGCTGGTTTTGAGATGTATAAGAGATGTAGGTCAATAGGAAACCAATACCTACAGCCACACCACCCTGAACAAGCCCAATCTCGTTTGATCTTGGAAGCTAAGCCGGGCCTGGTTAGTACTTGGATGGGAGACCACCTGGCAATACCAGCTGCTGTAGGCCTTTTTTTTTATCTCTCTTGTTCCGGCTTCCTTCAATGCTGGTTTTGAGATGTATAAGAGATGTAGGTCAATAGGAAACCAATACCTACAACCACTCCACCTTGAGCAAGCACAATCTCATCTGATCTTGAAAGCTAAGCAGTTCCGGGCCTGGTTAGTACTTTTTTTTTTCTCTCTTGTTCTGGCTTCCTTCAATGCTGGTTTTGAGATTATAAGAGATGTAGGTCAATAGAAGCCAATACCTACAGCTACACATCTCTGAACAAGCCCAATCTCGTTTGGTCTTGGAAGCTAAGCAGGGCCAGACCTGGTTAGTACTTTGATGGGAGACCACCTGGGAATACCAGGTGCTGTAGGCCTTTTTTTTTCTCTCTTGTTCCGGCTTCCTTCAATGCTGGTTTTGAGATTATAAGAGATGTAGGTCAATAGAAACCAATACCTACAGCTACACATCTCTGAACAAGCACAATCTCGTTTGGTCTTGGAAGCTAAGCAGGGCCGGACCTGGTTAGTACTTTGATGGGAGACCACCTGGGAATACCAGATGCTGTAGGCCTTTTTTTTTTCTCTCTTGTTCCGGCTTCCTTCAATGCTGGTTTTGAGATGTAGGTCAATAGGAAACCAATACCTACAGCCACACCACCCTGAACAAGCCCAATCTCGTCTGATCTTGGAAGCGAAGCAGGGCTGGGCCTGGTTAGTACTTGGATGGGAGACCACCTGGCAATACCAGCTGCTGTAGGCTTTTTTTTTTTATCTCTCTTTTTCCGGCTTCCTTCAATGCTGGTTTTGAGATTATAAGAGATGTAGGTCAATAGGAAACCAATACCTACAGCTACACATCTCTGAACAAGCCCAATCTCGTTTGGTCTTGGAAGCTAAGCAGGGCTGGACCTGGTTAGTACTTTGATGGGAGACCACCTGGGAATACCAGGTGCTGTAGGCCTTTTTTTTTTCTCTCTTGTTCCGGCTTCCTTCAATGCTGGTTTTAAGATGTATAAGAGATGTAGGTCAATAGGAAACCAATACCTACAACCACTCCACCTTGAACAAGCACAATCTCGTCTGATCTTGAAAGATAAGCAGCACCGGGCCTAGTTAGTACTTGAATGGGAGACCACCTAGGAATACCAGGTGCTGTAGGCCATTTTTTTTCCTCTCTTGTTCCGGCTTCCTTCAATGCTTATTTTGAGATGTATAAGTGATGTAGGTCATTAGGAAAACAATACCTACAGCCACACCACCCTGAATAAACCCAATCTCATCTGATCTTGGAAGCTAAGCAGTGCTTGGCCTGGTTAGTATTTGGATAGGAGACCACCTGGGAATAACAGGTGCTGTAGCCTTTTTTTTTTCTCTCTTGTTCTGGCTTCCTTCAATGCTGGTTTTGAGATGTATAAGAGATGTAATTCATTAGGAAACCAATACCTACAACCACTCCACTTTGAACGAGCACAATCTCGTCTGATCTTGGAAGCTAAGCAGTGCCAGGCCTGGTTAGTACTTGGATGGGAGACCACCTGGGAATACCAGGTGCTGTAGGCCTTTTTTTTTTCTCTCTTGTTCTGGCTTCCTTCAATGCTGGTTTTGAGATGTATAAGAGATGTAGTTCATTAGCAACCCAATACCTACAGCCACACCACCCTGAATAAACCCAATCTCATCTGATCTTGGAAGCTAAGCAGGGCTTGGCCTGGTTAGTATTTGGATAGGAGACCACCTGGGAATACAAGGTGCTGTAGGCCTTTTTTTTTTCTCTCTTGTTCCGGCTTCCTTCAATGCTGGTTTTGAGATTATAAGAGATGTAGGTCAATAGGTAACCAATACCTACAGCCACACATCTCTGAACAAGCCCAATCTCGTTTGATCTTGGAAGCTAAGCAGGGCCGTACCTGGTTAGTACTTTGATGGGAGACCACCGGGGAATACCAGGTGCTGTAGGCCTTTTTTTTTTCTCTCTTGTTCTGGCTTCCTTCAATGCTGGTTTTGAGATGTATAAGAGATGTAGGTCAATAGGAAACCAATACCTACAGCCACTCCACCCTGAACAAGCCAATCTCGTCTGATCTTGGAAGCTAAGCAGGGCCAGGCCTGGTTAGTACTTGGATGGGAGACCACCTGGCAATACCAGATGCTGTAGGCTTTTTTTTTTCTCTCTTGTTCGGCCTCCTTCAATGCTGGTTTTGAGATGTATAAGAGATGTAGGTCAATAGGAAACCAATACCTACAGCCACTCCACCCTGAACAAGCCAATCTCGTCTGATCTTGGAAGCTAAGCAGGGCCAGGCCTGGTTAGTACTTGGATGGGAGACCACCTGGAAATACCAGATGCTGTAGGCCTTTTTTTTTTCTCTCTTGTTCTGGCTTCCTTCAATGCTGGTTTTGAGATGTATAAGAGATGTAGGTCAATAGGAAACCAATACCTACAGCCACTCCACCCTGAACAAGCCAATCCCATCTGATCTTGGAAGCTAAGCAGGGCCAGGCCTGGTTAGTACTTGGATGGGAGACCACCTGGAAATACCAGATGCTGTAGGCTTTTTTTTTTCTCTCTTGTTCCGGCCTCCTTCAATGCTGGTTTTGAGATGTATAAGAGATGTAGGTCAATAGGAAACCAATACCTACAGCCACACCACCCTGAACAGGCCTGATCTTGGAAGCTAAGCAGAGCCGGGCCTGGTTAGTACTTGGATGCAAGACAACCTGGGGATACCAGGTGCTGTAGGCCCTTTTTTTTTTCTCTCTTGTTCCGACTTCCTTCAATGCTGGTTTTGAGATGTATAAGAGATGTAGGTCAATAGGAAACCAATACCTACAGCCACACCACCCTGAACAAGCCCAAACTCGTCTGATCTTGGAAGCTAAGCAGGGCTGGGCCTGGTTAGTACTTGGGTGGGAGACCACCTGGAAATACCAGGTGCTGTAGGCTTTTTTTTTTCTCTCTTGTTCCGGCCTCCTTCAATGCTGGTTTTGAGATGTATAAGAGATGTAGGTCAATAGAAAACCAATACCTACAGCCATACCACCCTGAACAAGCTCAATCTCGTCTGATCTTGGAAGCTAAGCAGAGCCAGGCCTGGTTAGTACTTGGATGGGAGACCACCTGGGAATACCAGGTGCTGTAGGCCTTTTTTTCTTCTCTCTTGTTCCGGCTTCCTTCAATGCTGGTTTCTAGATGTATAAGAGATGTAGGTCAATAGGAAAACAATACCTACAGCCACACCACCCTGAACAAACCCAATCTCGTCTGATCTTGGAAGCTAAGCAGGGCTGGGCCTGGTTAGTACTTGGATGGGAGACCACCTGGGAATACCAGGTGCTGTAGGCCTTTTTTTTTCTCTCTTGTTCCGGCTTCCTTCAATGCTTGTTTTTAGATGTATAAGAGATGTAGGTCAATAGAAAAACAATACCTACAGCCACACCACCCTGAACAAGCCCAATCTCGTCTGATCTTGGAAGCTAAGCACGGCTGGGCCTGGTTAGTACTTGTATAGGAGACCACCTGGGAATACCAGGTGCTGTAGGCCTTTTTTTTTCTCTCTTGTTCCGGCTTCCTTCAATGCTGGTTTTGAGATTATAAGAGATGTAGGTCAATACAAAACCAATACCTACAGCTACACATCTCTGAACAAGCCCAATCTCGTTTGATCTTGGAAGCTAAGCAGAGCCAGGCCTGGTTAGTACTTGGATGGGAGACCACCTGGGAATACCAGGTGCTGTAGGCCTTTTTTTCTTCTCTCTTGTTCCGGCTTCCTTCAATGCTGGTTTCTAGATGTATAAGAGATGTAGGTCAATAGGAAAACAATACCTACAGCCACACCACCCTGAACAAACCCAATCTCGTCTGATCTTGGTAGCTAAGCAGCAATATGCCTGGTTAGTACTTGGATGGGAGACCACCTGGGAATACCAGGTGCTGTAGGCCTTTTTTTTTTCTCTCTTGTTCCGGCTTCCTTTAATGCTGGTTTTGAGATAATAAGAGATGTAGGTCAATAGGAAACGAAAACCTACAGCTACACATCTCTAAACAAGCCCAATCTCGTCTGATCTTGGAAGCTAAGCAGGGCCAGGCCTGGTTAGTACTTGGATGGGAGACCACCTGGGAATACCAGGTGCCGTAGGCTTTTTTTTTTTCTCTCTTGTTCCGGCTTCCTTCAATGCTGGTTTTTAGATGTATAAGAGATGTAGGTCAATAGGAAACCAATACATACAGCCACACCACCCTGAACAAGCCTGATCTTGGAAGCTAAGCAGAACCGGGGTTGGTTAGTACTTGGATGCGAGACCACCTGGGAATACCAGGTGCTGTAGGCCCTTTTTTTTTTCTATCTTGTTCCGACCTCCTTCAATGCTGGTTTTGAGATGTATAAGATATGTAGGTCAATAGGAAACCAATACCTACAGCCACACCACCCTGAACAAGCCCAATCTCGTCTGATCTTGAAAGCTAAGCAGGTCCGGTCCTGGTTAGTACTTTTTTTTTTCTCTCTTGTTCTGGCTTCCTTCAATGCTGGTTTTAAAATGTATAAGTGATGTAGGTCATTAAGAAACCAATACCTACAGCCACACCACCCTGGACAAGCCCAATCTCGTCTGATTTTGGAAGCTAAGCAGGGCCAGGCCTGGTTAGTACTTGGAGGGGAGACCCCCTGGGAATACCAGGTGCTGTAGGCCTTTTTTTTTTCTCTCTTGTTCCGGCTTCCTTCAATGCTTGTTTTTAGATGTATAAGAGATGTAGGTCAATAGAAAAACAATACCTACAGCCACACCACCCTGAACAAGCCCAATCTCGTCTGATCTTGGAAGCTAAGCACGGCTGGGCCTGGTTAGTACTTGGATAGGAGACCACCTGGGAATACCAGGTGCTGTAGGCCTTTTTTTTTCTCTCTTGTTCCGGCTTCCTTCAATGCTGGTTTTGAGATTATAAGAGATGTAGGTCAATACAAAACCAATACCTACAGCTACACATCTCTGAACAAGCCCAATCTCGTTTGATCTTGGAAGCTAAGCAGAGCCAGGCCTGGTTAGTACTTGGATGGGAGACCACCTGGGAATACCAGGTGCTGTAGGCCTTTTTTTCTTCTCTCTTGTTCCGGCTTCCTTCAATGCTGGTTTCTAGATGTATAAGAGATGTAGGTCAATATGAAAACAATACCTACAGCCACTCCACCTTGAACAAGCACAATCTCGTCTGATCTTGAAAGATAAGCCGCGCCAGGCCTAGTTAGTACATGGATGGGAGACAACCTAGGACTGCCAGGTGCTGTAGGCCTTTTTTTTTCTCTTTTGATTCGGCTTCCTTCAATGCTGGTTTTCAGATGTATAAGTGATGTAGGTCATAAGGAAACCAAATCCTACAGCCACAACACCCTGAACAAGCCCAATCTCGTCTGATCTTGAAAGCTAAGCAGGTCCAGGCCTGGTTAGTACTTTTTTTTTTTCTCTCTTGTTCTGGCTTCCTTCAATGCTGGTTTTGAGATGTATAAGTGATGTAGGTCATTAGGAAACCAATACCTACAGCCATACCACCCTGAACAAGCCCAATCTCGTCTGATCTTGGAAGCTAAGCAGGGCCAGGCCTAGTTAGTACTTGGATGGGAGACCACCTGGGAATACCAGGTGCTGTAGGCTTTTTTTTTTTCTCTCTTGTTCCGGCTTCCTTCAATGCTGGTTTTGAGATTATAAGAGATGTAGGTCAACACAAAACCAATACCTACAGCTACACATCTCTGAACAAGCCCAATCTCATTTGATCTTGGAAGCTAAGCAGAGCCGGGCCTGGTTAGTACTTGGATGGGAGACCACCTGGGAATACCAGGTGCTGTAGGCCTTTTTTTCTTCTCTCTTGTTCCGGCTTCCTTCAATGCTGGTTTCTAGATGTATAAGAGATGTAGGTCAATAGGAAAACAATACCTACAGCCACACCACCCTGAACAAGCCCAATCTCATCTGATCTTCGAAGCTAAGCAGTGCCGGGTCTGGTTAGTACTTGGATGGGAGAACACCTGGGAATACCAGGTGCTGTAGGCCTTTTTTTTTCTCTCTTGTTCCGCCTTCCTTCAATGCTGGTTTTGAGATTATAAGAGATGTAGGTGAATACAAAACCAATACCTACAGCTACACATCTCTGAACAATCCCAATCTCGTTTGATCTTGGAAGCTAAGCAGGGCCGGACCTGGTTAGTACTTTGATGGGAGACCACCTGGGAATACCAGGTGCTTTAGGCCTTTTTTTTTTCTCTCTTGTTCCGGCTTCCTTCAATGCTGGTTTTGAGATGTATAAGAGATGTAGGTCAATAGGAAACCAATACCTACAGCCACACCACCCTGAACAAGCCCAATCTCGTCTGATCTTGGAAGCTAAGCAGGGCTGGGCCTGGTTAGTACTTTGATGGGAGACCACCTGGGAATACCAGCTGCTGTAGGCCTTTTTTATTATCTCTCTTGTTCCGGCTTCCTTCAATGCTGGTTTTGA
>NW_027447623.1:0-28005 GCF_038048845.1 Mixophyes fleayi | reverse complement strand
TCATAAATCATGAATCTTAAATTTAATCATGAATCATGAATCGAATCATGAATTAAAAATTGAATCATGAATCATGAATCAAATCATGAATCATGAATTGAATCATGAATCATGAATTGAATCATGAATTGAATCATAAATTATGAATCATGAATTGAATCATAAAAATATGAATCATGAATTTAATCATGAATCATATATCGTATCATGAATCATGAATCATGAATCGAATCATGAATTGAATCATGAATCATGAATTGAATTATGAATTGAATCAAGAATTGAATCATGCATTTAATCATGAATCATGAATTGAATCATGAATCATGAATTGAATCATGAATCATGAATTGAATCATGAATTGAATCATGAATTATGAATCATAAATTGAATCATGAATTGAATCATGAATTAAATCATGAATCATGAAATGAATCATGAATCATGAATTGACTCATGAATCATGAATTGAATCATGAATCATGAATCATGAAATGAATCATGAAATGAATCATGAAATGAATCATGAATTAAATCATGAATTACAAATTGAATCATGCATCATGAATTGAATCATGAATTATAAATCGAATCATGAATCATGAATCATGAATTAAATCATGAATCATGAATCATGAATTGAATCATAAATCATGAATTGAATCATGAATTGAATCATGAATCATGAATCGAATCATGAATCATGAAATAAATCTTGAATTGAATCATAAATCATGAATTGAATCATGAATTGAATCATGAATCATGAATTGAATTATGAATTGAATCAAGAATTGAATCATGCATTGAATCATGAATCATGAATTGAATCATGAATCATGAATTGAATCATGAATCATGAATCATGAATTGAATCATAATTTGAATCATGAATTATGAATCATAAATTAAATCATGAATTCAATCATGAATTAAATCATGAATCATGAAATGAATCATGAATTGAATCATGAATCATGAAATGAATCATGAATCATGAATTGAATCATGTATCATGAATTGAATCATGAATCATGAATCATAAATCAAGAATTGAATCATGAATCATGAAATGAATTATGAATTGAATCAAGAATTGAATCATGAATTAAAACATGAATCATGAATTGAATCATGAATTGAATCATGAATTATAAATCATAAGTTGAATCATGAATTGAATCATAAATTGAATCATGAATCATGAAATGAATCAAGAATCATGAATTGAATCATGAATCATGAATTGAATCATGAATCAAGAATCATGAATTGAATCATGAATCATGAATTGAATCATGAATCATGAATCTTGAATTGAATCATGAATCATGAATTGAATCATGAATCATGAATTGAATAATGAATCATGAATCATGAATTGAATCATGAATTGAATCATGAATTATAAATCATAAGTTGAATCATGAATTGAATCATGAAATGAATCATGAATCATGAATCATGAAATGAATCATGAATTGATTTATGAATTTTGAATTAAATCATGAATCATGAATTGAATCATGAATCATGAATTGAATCATGAATCATAAATCGAATCATGAATCATGAATTGAATCATGAATCATGAATCATGAATCGAATCATGAATCATGAATTGAATCATGAATCATGAAATGAATCATGAATTGAATCATGAATTCAAACATGAATCATGAATCGAATCATGAATTGAATTATGAATTGAATCAAGAATTGAATCATGAATTGAAACATAAATCATGAATCGAATCATGATTCATGAATTGAATCATGAATCATGAATTGAATCATGAATCATGAATTGAATCATGAATTGAATCATGAATTATAAATCATAAGTTGAATCATGAATTGAATCATGAATTGAATCATGAATCATGAAATGAATCATGAATCGAATCATGAATCATGAATTGAATCATGAACCATGAATCTTGAATTGAATCATGAATCATAAATTGAATCATGAATTGAATCATGAATTGAATCATGAATCATGAAATGAATCATGAATCATGAATTGAATCATGAATCATGAATTGAATCAGGAATCATGAATCATAAATTGAATCATGAATTGAATCATGAATCATGAATTGAATGATGAATGATGAATTATGAATTGAATCATGAATTGAATCATGAATTATATATCATAAGTTGAATCATAAAATGAATCATGAATTGAATCATGAATTTTGAATTCAATCATGAATCATGAAATGAATCATGAAATGAATCATGAATCATGAATTGAATCATGAATCATGAATTGAATCATGAATCATAAATCGAATCATGAATCATGAATTGAATCATGAATCATGAATCATGAATCGAATCATGAATCATGAATTGAATCATGAATCATGAATCACGAATCATGAATTGAATCATGAATCATGAATTGAATCATGAAACATGAATCGAATCATGAATCATGAATTGAATCATGAATCATGAATCATAAATTGAATCATGAATTGAATCATGAATTATGAATCATAAATTGAATCATGAATTGAATCATGAATTTAATCATGAATCATGAAATGAATCATTAATCATGTATTGTATCATGAATCATGAATTGAATCAGGAATCATAAATCATGAAATGAATCATGAATCATGAATTGAATCATGATTCACGAATTGAATCATGAATCATGAATCGAATCATGAATCATGAAATAAATCTTGAATTGAATCATAAATCATGAATTGAATCATGAATTGAATCATGAATCATGAATTGAATTATGAATTGAATCAAGAATTGAATCATGCATTGAATCATGAATCATGAATTGAATCATGAATCATGAATTGAATCATGAATCATGAATCATGAATTGAATCATAATTTGAATCATGAATTATGAATCATAAATTAAATCATGAATTCAATCATGAATTAAATCATGAATCATGAAATGAATCATGAATTGAATCATGAATCATGAAATGAATCATGAATCATGAATTGAATCATGTATCATGAATTGAATCATGAATCATGAATCATAAATCAAGAATTGAATCATGAATCATGAATTGAATCATGAATCATGAAATGAATTATGAATTGAATCAAGAATTGAATCATGAATTGAAACATGAATCATGAATTGAATCATGAATCATGAATCATGAATTGAATCATGAATTGAATCATGAATTATAAATCATAAGTTGAATCATGAATTGAATCATAAATTGAATCATGAATCATGAAATGAATCAAGAATCATGAATTGAATCATGAATCATGAATTGAATCATGAATCAAGAATCATGAATTGAATCATGAATCATGAATTGAATCATGAATCTTGAATTGAATCATGAATCATGAATTGAATCATGAATCATGAAAGGAATCATGAATCATGAATTGAATCATGAATCATGAATTGAATCAGGAATCATGAATCATAAATTGAATCATGAATTGAATAATGAATCATTAATTTAATGATAAATGATGATTTATGAATCAAATCATGAATCATGAATTGAATCATGAATCATGAATTGAATAATGAATCATGAATCATGAATTGAATCATGAATTGAATCATGAATTATAAATCATAAGTTGAATCATGAATTGAATCATGAAATGAATCATGAATCATGAATCATGAAATGAATCATGAATTGATTTATGAATTTTGAATTGAATCATGAATCATGAATTGAATCATGAATCATGAATTGAATCATGAATCATAAATCGAATCATGAATCATGAATTGAATCATGAATCATGAATCATGAATCGAATCATGAATCATGAATTGAATCATGAATCATGAAATGAATCATGAATTGAATCATGAATTCAAACATGAATCATGAATCGAATCATGAATTGAATTATGAATTGAATCAAGAATTGAATCATGAATTGAAACATAAATCATGAATCGAATAATGATTCATGAATTGAATCATGAATCATGAATTGAATCATGAATCATGAATCATGAATTGAATCATGAATTGAATCATGAATTATAAATCATAAGTTGAATCATGAATTGAATCATGAATTGAATCATGAATCATGAAATGAATCATGAATCATGAATTGAATCATGAATTGAATCATGAACCATGAATCTTGAATTGAATCATGAATCATAAATTGAATCATGAATTGAATCATGAATTGAATCATGAATCATGAAATGAATCATGAATCATGAATTGAATCATGAATTGAATCAGGAATCATGAATCATAAATTGAATCATGAATTGAATCATGAATCATGAATTGAATGATGAATGATGAATTATGAATCAAATCATGAATCATGAATGCAATCATGAATCATGAATTGAATCATGAATTATGAATCATGAATTGAATCATGAATTGAATCATGAATTATAAATCATAAGTTGAATCATAAAATGAATCATGAATTGAATCATGAATTTTGAATTCAATCATGAATCATGAAATGAATCATGAAATGAATCATGTATCATGAATTGAATCATGAATCATGAATTGAATCATGAATCATAAATCGAATCATGAATCATGAATTGAATCATGAATCATGAATCATGAATCGAATCATGAATCATGAATTGAATCATGAATCATGAATCACGAATCATGAATTGAATCATGAATCATGAATTGAATCATGAAACATGAATCGAATCATGAATCATGAATCATGAATTGAATCATGAATCATGAATCATAAATTGAATCATGAATTGAATCATGAATTATGAATCATAAATTGAATCATGAATTGAATCATGAATTTAATCATGAATCATGAAATGAATCATTAATCATGTATTGTATCATGAATCATGAATTGAATCAGGAATCATGAATCATGAAATGAATCATGAAATGAATCATGAATTGAATCATGAATCACGAATTGAATCATGCATCATGAATTGAATCATGAATTATAAATCGAATCATGAATCATGAATCATGAATCAGGAATTAAATCATGAATCATGAATCATGAATTGAATCATAAATCATGAATTGAATCATGAATTGAATCATGAATCGAATAATGAATTATGAAATAAATCATGAACTGAATCATGAATTGAATCATGAATCATGAATCATGAATCGAATCATGAATCATGAAATAAATCATGAATTGAATAAAGATTCATGAACCATGAATTGAATCATAATTCATGAATCATGAATTGAATCATGAATCATAATTTGAATCATTAATCATGATTCAAGAATTGAATCATGAATCATGAATTGAATCATGAATCATGAATCAAATCATGAATCATGAATTGAATCATGAATCATGAATTAAATCATGAATCATAAATCAAGAATTGAATCATGAATCATGAATCGAATCATGAATCATGAAATAAATCATGAATTGAATCATGAATTGAATCATGAATCATGAATCATGAATCGAATCATGAATCATGAAATAAATCATGAATTGAATCAAGATTCATGAACCATGAATTGAATCATGAAATAAATCATGAATCATGAATTGAATCATAAATCATGAATCATGAATTTAATCATGAATCATAATTCGAATCATGGATCATGAATTGAATCATGAATCATGAATCGAATCATGAATCATGAATTGAATCATAAATCATGAATCGAATCATGAATTGAATCATGAATCATAAAATGAATCATGAATCATGAATTGAATCATAAATCATAAATCGAATCATGAATCATGAAATGAATCATGAAATGAATCATGAATCATGAATTGAATCATGAATCACGAATTGAATCATGCATCATGAATTGAATCATGAATCATAAATCGAATCATGAATCATGAATCGAATCATGAATCATGAATTGAATCATGAATCATGAATCACGAATCATGAATTGAATCATGAATCATGAATTGAATCATGAAACATGAACCGAATCATGAATCATGAATCATGAATTGAATCATGAATCATGAATCATAAATTGAATCATGAATTGAATCATGAATTATGAATCATAAATGGAATCATGAATTGAATCATGAATTTAATCATGAATCATGAAATGAATCATTAATCATGTATTGTATCATGAATCATGAATTGAATCAGGAATCATGAATCATGAAATGAATCATGAATCATGAATTGAATCATGAATCACGAATTGAATCATGCATCATGAATTGAATCATGAATTATAAATCGAATCATGAATCATGAATCATGAATCAGGAATTAAATCATGAATCATGAATCATGAATTGAATCATAAATCATGAATTGAATCATGAATTGAATCATGAATCGAATAATGAATTATGAAATAAATCATGAATTGAATCATGAATTGAATCATGAATCATGAATCATGAATCGAATCATGAATCATGAAATAAATCATGAATTGAATAAAGATTCATGAACCATGAATTGAATCATAATTCATGAATCATGAATTGAATCATGAATCATGAATCAAATCATGAATCATGAATTGAATCATGAATCATGAATTAAATCATGAATCATAAATCAAGAATTGAATCATGAATCATGAATCGAATCATGAATCATGAAATAAATCATGAATTGAATCATGAATTGAATCATGAATCATGAATCATGAATCGAATCATGAATCATGAAATAAATCATGAATTGAATCAAGATTCATGAACCATGAATTGAATCATGAAATAAATCATGAATCATGAATTGAATCATAAATCATGAATCATGAATTTAATCATGAATCATAATTCGAATCATGGATCATGAATTAAATCATGAATCATGAATCGAATCATGAATCATGAATTGAATCATAAATCATGAATCGAATCATGAATTGAATCATGAATCATAAAATGAATCATGAATCATGAATTGAATCATGAATCATAAATCGAATCATGAATCATGAAATGAATCATAAAATGAATCATGAATCATGAATTGAATCATGAATCACGAATTGAATCATGCATCATGAATTGAATCATGAATCATAAATCGAATCATGAATCATGAAATGAATCATGAAATGAATCATGAATCATGAATTGAATCATAAATCCTGAATTGAATCATGAATTGAATTTTGAATCATGAATCATAAATCGAATCATGAATCATGAAATAAATAATGAATTGAATCATGAATTGAATCATGAATCATGAATCGAATCATGAATCATGAAATAAATCATGAATTGAATCAAGATTCATGAACCATGAATTGAATCATGAAATAAATCATGAATCATGAATTGAATCATAAATCATGAATCATAAATTTAATCATATGAATCATGATCGAATCATGAATTGAATCATGAATCATGAATCATGAATTGAATCATAAAAATATGAATCATGAATTTAATCATGAATCATGAATTGAATCATAAATCGAATCATGAATCATGAATCATGAATCGAATCATGAATCATGAATTGAATCATGAATCATGAATCACGAATCATGAATTGAATCATGAATCATGAATTGAATCATGAAACATGAACCGAATCATGAATCATGAATCATGAATTGAATCATGAATCATGAATCATAAATTGAATCATGAATTGAATCATGAATTATGAATCATAAATGGAATCATGAATTGAATCATGAATTTAATCATGAATCATGAAATGAATCATTAATCATGTATTGTATCATGAATCATGAATTGAATCAGGAATCATGAATCATGAAATGAATCATGAAATGAATCATGAATCATGAATTGAATCATGAATCACGAATTGAATCATGCATCATGAATTGAATCACGAATCATGAATTGAATCATGAATCATGAATTGAATCATGAAACATGAACCGAATCATGAATCATGAATCATGAATTGAATCATGAATCATGAATCATAAATTGAATCATGAATTGAATCATGAATTATGAATCATAAATGGAATCATGAATTGAATCATGAATTTAATCATGAATCATGAAATGAATCATTAATCATGTATTGTATCATGAATCATGAATTGAATCAGGAATCATGAATCATGAAATGAATCATGAAATGAATCATGAATCATGAATTGAATCATGAATCACGAATTGAATCATGCATCATGAATTGAATCATGAATTATAAATCGAATCATGAATCATGAATCATGAATCAGGAATTAAATCATGAATCATGAATCATGAATTGAATCATAAATCATGAATTGAATCATGAATTGAATCATGAATCGAATAATGCATTATGAAATAAATCATGAATTGAATCATGAATTGAATCATGAATCATGAATCATGAATCGAATCATGAATCATGAAATAAATCATGAATTGAATAAAGATTCATGAACCATGAATTGAATCATAATTCATGAATCATGAATTGAATCATGAATCATGAATCAAATCATGAATCATGAATTGAATCATGAATCATGAATTAAATCATGAATCATAAATCAAGAATTGAATCATGAATCATGAATCGAATCATGAATCATGAAATAAATCATGAATTGAATCAAGATTCATGAACCATGAATTGAATCATGAAATAAATCATGAATCATGAATTGAATCATAAATCATGAATCATGAATTTAATCATGAATCATAATTCGAATCATGGATCATGAATTGAATCATGAATCATGAATCGAATCATGAATCATGAATTGAATCATAAATCATGAATCGAATCATGAATTGAATCATGAATCATAAAATGAATCATGAATCATGAATTGAATCATGAATCATAAATCGAATCATGAATCATGAAATGAATCATGAAATGAATCATGAATCATGAATTGAATCATGAATCACGAATTGAATCATGCATCATGAATTGAATCATGAATCATAAATCGAATCATGAATCATGAAATGAATCATGAAATGAATCATGAATCATGAATTGAATCATAAATCCTGAATTGAATCATGAATTGAATTTTGAATCATGAATCATAAATCGAATCATGAATCATGAAATAAATAATGAATTGAATCATGAATTGAATCATGAATCATGAATCGAATCATGAATCATGAAATAAATCATGAATTGAATCAAGATTCATGAACCATGAATTGAATCATGAAATAAATCATGAATCATGAATTGAATCATAAATCATGAATCATAAATTTAATCATGAATCATGAATCGAATCATGAATTGAATCATGAATCATGAATCATGAATTGAATCATAAAAATATGAATCATGAATTTAATCATGAATCATATATCGTATCATGAATCATGAATCGAATCATGAATTGAATCATGAATCATGAATTGAATTATGAATTGAATCAAGAATTGAATCATGCATTGAATCATGAATCATGAATTGAATCATGAATCATGAATTGAATCATGAATCATGAATCATGAATTGAATCATGAATTGAATCATGAATTATGAATCATAAATTGAATCATGAATTGAATCATGAATTAAATCATGAATCATGAAATGAATCATGAATCATGAATTGACTCATGAATCATGAATTGAATCATGAATCATGAATCATGAAATGAATCATGAAATGAATCATGAATCATGAATTAAATCATAAATCACAAATTGAATCATGCATCATGAATTGAATCATGAATTATAAATCGAATCATGAATCATGAATCATGAATTAAATCATGAATCATGAATCATGAATTGAATCATAAATCATGAATTGAATCATGAATTGAATCATGAATCATGAATCGAATCATAAATCATGAAATAAATCTTGAATTGAATCATAAATCATGAATTGAATCATGAATTGAATCATGAATCATGAATTGAATTATGAATTGAATCAAGAATTGAATCATGCATTGAATCATGAATCATGAATTGAATCATGAATCATGAATTGAATCATGAATCATGAATCATGAATTGAATTATGAATTGAATCATGAATTATGAATCATAAATTAAATCATGAATTCAATCATGAATTAAATCATGAATCATGAAATGAATCATGAATCATGAATTGAATCATGAATCATGAATCATAAATCAAGAATTGAATCATGAATCATGAATTGAATCATGAATCATGAAATGAATTATGAATTGAATCAAGAATTGAATCATGAATTGAAACATGAATCATGAATTGAATCATGAATCATGAATCATGAATTGAATCATAAAAATATGAATCATGAATTTAATCATGAATCATGAATTGAATCATAAATCGAATCATGAATCATGAATCATGAATCGAATCATGAATCATGAATTGAATCATGAATCATGAATCACGAATCATGAATTGAATCATGAATCATGAATTGAATCATGAAACATGAACCGAATCATGAATCATGAATCATGAATTGAATCATGAATCATGAATCATAAATTGAATCATGAATTGAATCATGAATTATGAATCATAAATGGAATCATGAATTGAATCATGAATTTAATCATGAATCATGAAATGAATCATTAATCATGTATTGTATCATGAATCATGAATTGAATCAGGAATCATGAATCATGAAATGAATCATGAAATGAATCATGAATCATGAATTGAATCATGAATCACGAATTGAATCATGCATCATGAATTGAATCACGAATCATGAATTGAATCATGAATCATGAATTGAATCATGAAACATGAACCGAATCATGAATCATGAATCATGAATTGAATCATGAATCATGAATCATAAATTGAATCATGAATTGAATCATGAATTATGAATCATAAATGGAATCATGAATTGAATCATGAATTTAATCATGAATCATGAAATGAATCATTAATCATGTATTGTATCATGAATCATGAATTGAATCAGGAATCATGAATCATGAAATGAATCATGAAATGAATCATGAATCATGAATTGAATCATGAATCACGAATTGAATCATGCATCATGAATTGAATCATGAATTATAAATCGAATCATGAATCATGAATCATGAATCAGGAATTAAATCATGAATCATGAATCATGAATTGAATCATAAATCATGAATTGAATCATGAATTGAATCATGAATCGAATAATGAATTATGAAATAAATCATGAATTGAATCATGAATTGAATCATGAATCATGAATCATGAATCGAATCATGAATCATGAAATAAATCATGAATTGAATAAAGATTCATGAACCATGAATTGAATCATAATTCATGAATCATGAATTGAATCATGAATCATGAATCAAATCATGAATCATGAATTGAATCATGAATCATGAATTAAATCATGAATCATAAATCAAGAATTGAATCATGAATCATGAATCGAATCATGAATCATGAAATAAATCATGAATTGAATCAAGATTCATGAACCATGAATTGAATCATGAAATAAATCATGAATCATGAATTGAATCATAAATCATGAATCATGAATTTAATCATGAATCATAATTCGAATAATGGATCATGAATTGAATCATGAATCATGAATCGAATCATGAATCATGAATTGAATCATAAATCATGAATCGAATCATGAATTGAATCATGAATCATAAAATGAATCATGAATCATGAATTGAATCATGAATCATAAATCGAATCATGAATCATGAAATGAATCATGAAATGAATCATGAATCATGAATTGAATCATGAATCACGAATTGAATCATGCATCATGAATTGAATCATGAATCATAAATCGAATCATGAATCATGAAATGAATCATGAAATGAATCATGAATCATGAATTGAATCATAAATCCTGAATTGAATCATGAATTGAATTTTGAATCATGAATCATAAATCGAATCATGAATCATGAAATAAATAATGAATTGAATCATGAATTGAATCATGAATCATGAATCGAATCATGAATCATGAAATAAATCATGAATTGAATCAAGATTCATGAACCATGAATTGAATCATGAAATAAATCATGAATCATGAATTGAATCATAAATCATGAATCATAAATTTAATCATGAATCATGAATCGAATCATGAATTGAATCATGAATCATGAATCATGAATTGAATCATAAAAATATGAATCATGAATTTAATCATGAATCATATATCGTATCATGAATCATGAATCGAATCATGAATTGAATCATGAATCATGAATTGAATTATGAATTGAATCAAGAATTGAATCATGCATTGAATCATGAATCATGAATTGAATCATGAATCATGAATTGAATCATGAATCATGAATCATGAATTGAATCATGAATTGAATCATGAATTATGAATCATAAATTGAATCATGAATTGAATCATGAATTAAATCATGAATCATGAAATGAATCATGAATCATGAATTGACTCATGAATCATGAATTGAATCATGAATCATGAATCATGAAATGAATCATGAAATGAATCATGAATCATGAATTAAATCATAAATCACAAATTGAATCATGCATCATGAATTGAATCATGAATTATAAATCGAATCATGAATCATGAATCATGAATTAAATCATGAATCATGAATCATGAATTGAATCATAAATCATGAATTGAATCATGAATTGAATCATGAATCATGAATCGAATCATAAATCATGAAATAAATCTTGAATTGAATCATAAATCATGAATTGAATCATGAATTGAATCATGAATCATGAATTGAATTATGAATTGAATCAAGAATTGAATCATGCATTGAATCATGAATCATGAATTGAATCATGAATCATGAATTGAATCATGAATCATGAATCATGAATTGAATTATGAATTGAATCATGAATTATGAATCATAAATTAAATCATGAATTCAATCATGAATTAAATCATGAATCATGAAATGAATCATGAATCATGAATTGAATCATGAATCATGAATCATAAATCAAGAATTGAATCATGAATCATGAATTGAATCATGAATCATGAAATGAATTATGAATTGAATCAAGAATTGAATCATGAATTGAAACATGAATCATGAATTGAATCATGAATCATGAATCATGAATTGAATCATAAAAATATGAATCATGAATTTAATCATGAATCATGAATTGAATCATAAATCGAATCATGAATCATGAATCATGAATCGAATCATGAATCATGAATTGAATCATGAATCATGAATCACGAATCATGAATCGAATCATGAATCATGAATTGAATCATGAATCATGAATCACGAATCATGAATTGAATCATGAATCATGAATTGAATCATGAAACATGAACCGAATCATGAATCATGAATCATGAATTGAATCATGAATCATGAATCATAAATTGAATCATGAATTGAATCATGAATTATGAATCATAAATGGAATCATGAATTGAATCATGAATTTAATCATGAATCATGAAATGAATCATTAATCATGTATTGTATCATGAATCATGAATTGAATCAGGAATCATGAATCATGAAATGAATCATGAAATGAATCATGAATCATGAATTGAATCATGAATCACGAATTGAATCATGCATCATGAATTGAATCACGAATCATGAATTGAATCATGAATCATGAATTGAATCATGAAACATGAACCGAATCATGAATCATGAATCATGAATTGAATCATGAATCATGAATCATAAATTGAATCATGAATTGAATCATGAATTATGAATCATAAATGGAATCATGAATTGAATCATGAATTTAATCATGAATCATGAAATGAATCATTAATCATGTATTGTATCATGAATCATGAATTGAATCAGGAATCATGAATCATGAAATGAATCATGAAATGAATCATGAATCATGAATTGAATCATGAATCACGAATTGAATCATGCATCATGAATTGAATCATGAATTATAAATCGAATCATGAATCATGAATCATGAATCAGGAATTAAATCATGAATCATGAATCATGAATTGAATCATAAATCATGAATTGAATCATGAATTGAATCATGAATCGAATAATGAATTATGAAATAAATCATGAATTGAATCATGAATTGAATCATGAATCATGAATCATGAATCGAATCATGAATCATGAAATAAATCATGAATTGAATAAAGATTCATGAACCATGAATTGAATCATAATTCATGAATCATGAATTGAATCATGAATCATGAATCAAATCATGAATCATGAATTGAATCATGAATCATGAATTAAATCATGAATCATAAATCAAGAATTGAATCATGAATCATGAATCGAATCATGAATCATGAAATAAATCATGAATTGAATCAAGATTCATGAACCATGAATTGAATCATGAAATAAATCATGAATCATGAATTGAATCATAAATCATGAATCATGAATTTAATCATGAATCATAATTCGAATCATGGATCATGAATTGAATCATGAATCATGAATCGAATCATGAATCATGAATTGAATCATAAATCATGAATCGAATCATGAATTGAATCATGAATCATAAAATGAATCATGAATCATGAATTGAATCATGAATCATAAATCGAATCATGAATCATGAAATGAATCATGAAATGAATCATGAATCATGAATTGAATCATGAATCACGAATTGAATCATGCATCATGAATTGA
The DNA here is from genome assembly GCF_038048845.1 of Mixophyes fleayi. Lineage (NCBI taxonomy): Eukaryota > Metazoa > Chordata > Amphibia > Anura > Limnodynastidae > Mixophyes > Mixophyes fleayi. The sequence continues at coordinate 13,422 of NW_027447623.1, read as the reverse complement.
ATCATGAATCATAAATCGAATCATGAATCATGAAATGAATCATGAAATGAATCATGAATCATGAATTGAATCATAAATCCTGAATTGAATCATGAATTGAATTTTGAATCATGAATCATAAATCGAATCATGAATCATGAAATAAATAATGAATTGAATCATGAATTGAATCATGAATCATGAATCGAATCATGAATCATGAAATAAATCATGAATTGAATCAAGATTCATGAACCATGAATTGAATCATGAAATAAATCATGAATCATGAATTGAATCATAAATCATGAATCATAAATTTAATCATGAATCATGAATCGAATCATGAATTGAATCATGAATCATGAATCATGAATTGAATCATAAAAATATGAATCATGAATTTAATCATGAATCATATATCGTATCATGAATCATGAATCGAATCATGAATTGAATCATGAATCATGAATTGAATTATGAATTGAATCAAGAATTGAATCATGCATTGAATCATGAATCATGAATTGAATCATGAATCATGAATTGAATCATGAATCATGAATCATGAATTGAATCATGAATTGAATCATGAATTATGAATCATAAATTGAATCATGAATTGAATCATGAATTAAATCATGAATCATGAAATGAATCATGAATCATGAATTGACTCATGAATCATGAATTGAATCATGAATCATGAATCATGAAATGAATCATGAAATGAATCATGAATCATGAATTAAATCATGAATCACAAATTGAATCATGCATCATGAATTGAATCATGAATTATAAATCGAATCATGAATCATGAATCATGAATTAAATCATGAATCATGAATCATGAATTGAATCATAAATCATGAATCGAATCATAAATCATGAAATAAATCTTGAATTGAATCATAAATCATGAATTGAATCATGAATTGAATCATGAATCATGAATTGAATTATGAATTGAATCAAGAATTGAATCATGCATTGAATCATGAATCATGAATTGAATCATGAATCATGAATTGAATCATGAATCATGAATCATGAATTGAATTATGATTTGAATCATGAATTATGAATCATAAATTAAATCATGAATTCAATCATGAATTAAATCATGAATCATGAAATGAATCATGAATTGAATCATGAATCATGAAATGAATCATGAATCATGAATTGAATCATGAATCATGAATCATAAATCAAGAATTGAATCATGAATCATGAATTGAATCATGAATCATGAAATGAATTATGAATTGAATCAAGAATTGAATCATGAATTGAAACATGAATCATGAATTGAATCATGAATCATGAATCATGAATTGAATCATGAATTGAAACATGAATCATGAATTGAATCATGAATCATGAATCATGAATTGAATCATGAATTGAATCATGAATTATAAATCATAAGTTGAATCATGAATTGAATCATAAATTGAATCATGAATCATGAAATGAATCAAGAATCATGAATTGAATCATGAATCATGAATTGAATCATGAATCATGAATCTTGAATTGAATCATGAATCATGAATTGAATCATGAATCATGAAAGGAATCATGAATCATGAATTGAATCATGAATCATGAATTGAATCAGGAATCTTGAATCATAAATTGAATCATGAATTGAATAATGAATCATTAATTGAATGATAAATGATGATTTATGAATCAAATCATGAATCATGAATTGAATCATGAATCATGAATTGAATAATGAATCATGAATCATGAATTGAATCATGAATTGAATCATGAATTATAAATCATAAGTTGAATCATGAATTGAATCATGAAATGAATCATGAATCATGAATCATGAAATGAATCATGAATTGATTTATGAATTTTGAATTAAATCATGAATCATGAATTGAATCATGAATCATGAATTGAATCATGAATCATAAATCGAATCATGAATCATGAATTGAATCATGAATCATGAATCATGAATCGAATCATGAATCATGAATTGAATCATGAATCATGAAATGAATCATGAATTGAATCATGAATTCAAACATGAATCATGAATCGAATCATGAATTGAATTATGAATTGAATCAAGAATTGAATCATGAATTGAAACATAAATCATGAATCGAATCATGATTCATGAATTAAATCATGAATCATGAATTGAATCATGAATCATGAATCATGAATTGAATCATGAATTATAAATCATAAGTTGAATCATGAATTGAATCATGAATTGAATCATGAATCATGAAATGAATCATGAATCATGAATTGAATCATGAATCATGAATTGAATCATGAACCATGAATCTTGAATTGAATCATGAATCATAAATTGAATCATGAATTGAATCATGAATTGAATCATGAATCATGAAATGAATCATGAATCATGAATTGAACCATGAATCATGAATTGAATCAGGAATCATGAATCATAAATTGAATCATGAATTGAATCATGAATCATGAATTGAATGATGAATGATGAATTATGAATCAAATCATGAATCATGAATTCAATCATGAATCATGAATTGAATCATGAATTATGAATCATGAATTGAATCATGAATTGAATCATGAATTATAAATCATAAGTTGAATCATAAAATGAATCATGAATTGAATCATGAATTTTGAATTCAATCATGAATCATGAAATGAATCATGAAATGAATCATGAATCATGAATTGAATCATGAATCATGAATTGAATCATGAATCATAAATCGAATCATGAATCATGAATTGAATCATGAATCATGAATCATGAATCGAATCATGAATCATGAATTGAATCATGAATCATGAATCACGAATCATGAATTGAATCATGAATCATGAATTGAATCATGAAACATGAATCGAATCATGAATCATGAATCATGAATTGAATCATGAATCATGAATCATAAATTGAATCATGAATTGAATCATGAATTATGAATCATAAATTGAATCATGAATTTAATCATGAATCATGAAATGAATCATTAATCATGTATTGTATCATGAATCATGAATTGAATCAGGAATCATGAATCATGAAATGAATCATGAAATGAATCATGAATCATGAATTGAATCATGAATCACGAATTGAATCATGCATCATGAATTGAATCATGAATTGAATCATGAATCAGGAATTAAATCATGAATCATGAATCATGAATTGAATCATAAATCATGAATTGAATCATGAATTGAATCATGAATCGAATAATGAATTATGAAATAAATCATGAATTGAATCATGAATTGAATCATGAATTGAATCATAATTCATGAATCATGAATTGAATCATGAATCATAATTTGAATCATTAATCATGATTCAAGAATTGAATCATGAATCATGAATTGAATCATGAATCATGAATCAAATCATGAATCATGAATTGAATCATGAATCATGAATTAAATCATGAATCATAAATCAAGAATTGAATCATGAATCATGAATCGAATCATGAATCATGAAATAAATCATGAATTGAATCATGAATTGAATCATGAATCATGAATCATGAATCGAATCATGAATCATGAAATAAATCATGAATTGAATCAAGATTCATGAACCATGAATTGAATCATGAAATAAATCATGAATCATGAATTGAATCATAAATCATGAATCATGAATTTAATCATGAATCATAATTCGAATCATGGATCATGAATTGAATCATGAATCATGAATCGAATCATGAATCATGAATTGAATCATAAATCATGAATCGAATCATGAATTGAATCATGAATCATAAAATGAATCATGAATCATGAATTGAATCATGAATCATAAATCGAATCATGAATCATGAAATGAATCATGAAATGAATCATGAATCATGAATTGAATCATGAATCACGAATTGAATCATGCATCATGAATTGAATCATGAATCATAAATCGAATCATGAATCATGAAATGAACCATGAAATGAATCATGAATCATGAATTGAATCATAAATCCTGAATTGAATCATGAATTGAATTTTGAATCATGAATCATAAATCGAATCATGAATCATGAAATAAATAATGAATTGAATCATGAATTGAATCATGAATCATGAATCATGAATCGAATCATGAATCATGAAATAAATCATGAATTGAATCAAGATTCATGAACCATGAATTGAATCATGAAATAAATCATGAATCATGAATTGAATCATAAATCATGAATCATAAATGTAATCATGAATCATGAATCGAATCATGAATTAAAAATTGAATCATGAATCATGAATCAAATCATGAATCATGAATTGAATCATGAATCATGAATCTAATCATGAATCGAATCATGAATCATGAATCATGAATTGAATCATAAATTATGAATCATGAATTTAATCATGAATCATATATCGAATCATGAATTGAATCATGAATCATGAAATGAATCATGAATTCAAACATGAATCATGAATCGAATCATGAATCATGAATTGAATTATGAATCATGAATTAAATCATGAATCATGAATCATAAATCAAGAATTGAATCATGAATCATGAATTGAATTATAAATCATGAATTAAATCATGAATCATGAATCATAAATCAAGAATTGAATCATGAATCATGAATCGAATCATGAATCATGAAATAAATCATGAATTGAATCATGAATTAAATCATGAATCATGAATCGAATCATGAATCATGAAATAAATCATGAATCATGAATCATGAATCGAATCATGAATCATGAATTGAATCATGAATCATGAAATGAATCATGAATTGAATCATGAATTCAAACATGAATCATGAATCGAATCATGAATTGAATTATGAATTGAATAAAGAATTGAATCATGAATTGAAACATAAATCATGAATCGAATCATGATTCATGAATTAAATCATGAATCATGAATTGAATCATGAATCATGAATCATGAATTGAATCATGAATTGAATCATGAATTATAAATCATAAGTTGAATCATGAATTGAATCATGAATTGAATCATGAATCATGAAATGAATCATGAATCATGAATTGAATCATGAATCATGAATTGAATCATGAACCATGAATCTTGAATTGAATCATGAATCATAAATTGAATCATGAATTGAATCATGAATTGAATCATGAATCATGAAATGAATCATGAATCATGAATTGAACCATGAATCATGAATTGAATCAGGAATCATGAATCATAAATTGAATCATGAATTGAATCATGAATCATGAATTGAATGATGAATGATGAATTATGAATCAAATCATGAATCATGAATTCAATCATGAATCATGAATTGAATCATGAATTATGAATCATGAATTGAATCATGAATTGAATCATGAATTATAAATCATAAGTTGAATCATAAAATGAATCATGAATTGAATCATGAATTTTGAATTCAATCATGAATCATGAAATGAATCATGAAATGAATCATGAATCATGAATTGAATCATGAATCATGAATTGAATCATGAATCATAAATCGAATCATGAATCATGAATTGAATCATGAATCATGAATCATGAATCGAATCATGAATCATGAATTGAATCATGAATCATGAATCACGAATCATGAATTGAATCATGAATCATGAATTGAATCATGAAACATGAATCGAATCATGAATCATGAATCATGAATTGAATCATGAATCATGAATCATAAATTGAATCATGAATTGAATCATGAATTATGAATCATAAATTGAATCATGAATTTAATCATGAATCATGAAATGAATCATTAATCATGTATTGTATCATGAATAATGAATTGAATCAGGAATCATGAATCATGAAATGAATCATGAAATGAATCATGAATCATGAATTGAATCATGAATCACGAATTGAATCATGCATCATGAATTGAATCATGAATTGAATCATGAATCAGGAATTAAATCATGAATCATGAATCATGAATTGAATCATAAATCATGAATTGAATCATGAATTGAATCATGAATCGAATAATGAATTATGAAATAAATCATGAATTGAATCATGAATTGAATCATGAATTGAATCATAATTCATGAATCATGAATTGAATCATGAATCATAATTTGAATCATTAATCATGATTCAAGAATTGAATCATGAATCATGAATTGAATCATGTATCATGAATCAAATCATGAATCATGAATTGAATCATGAATCATGAATTAAATCATGAATCATAAATCAAGAATTGAATCATGAATCATGAATCGAATCATGAATCATGAAATAAATCATGAATTGAATCATGAATTGAATCATGAATCATGAATCATGAATCGAATCATGAATCATGAAATAAATCATGAATTGAATCAAGATTCATGAACCATGAATTGAATCATGAAATAAATCATGAATCATGAATTGAATCATAAATCATGAATCATGAATTTAATCATGAATCATAATTCGAATCATGGATCATGAATTGAATCATGAATCATGAATCGAATCATGAATCATGAATTGAATCATAAATCATGAATCGAATCATGAATTGAATCATGAATCATAAAATGAATCATGAATCATGAATTGAATCATGAATCATAAATCGAATCATGAATCATGAAATGAATCATGAAATGAATCATGAATCATGAATTGAATCATGAATCACGAATTGAATCATGCATCATGAATTGAATCATGAATCATAAATCGAATCATGAATCATGAAATGAACCATGAAATGAATCATGAATCATGAATTGAATCATAAATCCTGAATTGAATCATGAATTGAATTTTGAATCATGAATCATAAATCGAATCATGAATCATGAAATAAATAATGAATTGAATCATGAATTGAATCATGAATCATGAATCATGAATCGAATCATGAATCATGAAATAAATCATGAATTGAATCAAGATTCATGAACCATGAATTGAATCATGAAATAAATCATGAATCATGAATTGAATCATAAATCATGAATCATAAATGTAATCATGAATCATGAATCGAATCATGAATTAAAAATTGAATCATGAATCATGAATCAAATCATGAATCATGAATTGAATCATGAATCATGAATCTAATCATGAATCGAATCATGAATCATGAATCATGAATTGAATCATAAATTATGAATCATGAATTTAATCATGAATCATATATCGAATCATGAATTGAATCATGAATCATGAAATGAATCATGAATTCAAACATGAATCATGAATCGAATCATGAATCATGAATTGAATTATGAATCATGAATTAAATCATGAATCATGAATCATAAATCAAGAATTGAATCATGAATCATGAATTGAATTATAAATCATGAATTAAATCATGAATCATGAATCATAAATCAAGAATTGAATCATGAATCATGAATCGAATCATGAATCATGAAATAAATCATGAATTGAATCATGAATTAAATCATGAATCATGAATCGAATCATGAATCATGAAATAAATCATGAATTGAATCAAGATTCATGAACCATGAATTGAATCATGAAATAAATCATGAATCATGAATTGAATCATGCATCATCAATTGAATCATGAATCATAAATCGAATCATGAATCATGAAATGAATCATGAAATGAATCATGAATCATGAATTGAACCATGAATCATGAATTGAATCAGGAATCACGAATTGAATCATGCATCATGAATTGAATCATGAATCATAAATCGAATCATGAATCATGAAATGAATCATTAAATGAATCATGAATCATGAATTGAACCATGAATCATGAATTGAATCATGCATCATGAAATGAATCATGAATCATAAATCGAATCATGAATCATGAAATGAATTATGAAATAAATCATAAATCCTGAATTGAATCATGAATTGAATTTTGAATCATGAATCATGAATCGAATCATGAATCATGAAATAAATCATGAATTGAATCAAGATTCATGAACCATGAATTGAATCATAAAATAAATCATGAATCATGAATTGAATCATAAATCATGAATCTTAAATTTAATCATGAATCATGAATCGAATCATGAATTAAAAATTGAATCATGAATCATGAATCAAATCATGAATCATGAATTGAATCATGAATCATGAATCGAATCATTAATTGAATCATGAATCATGAATCATGAATTGAATCATAAATTATTATTTGAATTATGAATTGAATCAAGAATTGAATCATGCATTGAATCATGAATCATGAATTGAATCATGAATCATGAATTGAATCATGAATCATGAATTGAATCATGAATTGAATCATGAATTATGAATCATAAATTGAATCATGAATTGAATCATGAATTAAATCATGAATCATGAAATGAATCCTGAATCATGAATTGACTCATGAATCATGAATTGAATCATGAATCATGAATCATGAAATGAATCATGAAATGAATCATGAATCATGAATTAAATCATGAATCACAAATTGAATCATACATCATGAATTGAATCATGAATTATAAATCGAATCATGAATCATGAATCATGAATTAAATCATGAATCATGAATCATGAATTGAATCATAAATCATGAATTGAATCTTGAATTGAATCATGAATCATGAATCGAATCATGAATCATGAAATAAATCATGAATTGAATTATAAATCATGAATTGAATCATGAATTGAATCATGAATCATGAATTGAATTATGAATTGAATCAAGAATTGAATCATGCATTGAATCATGAATCATGAATTGAATCATGAATCATGAATTGAATCATGAATCATGAATCATGAATTGAATCATGAATTGAATCATGAATTATGAATCATAAATTGAATCATGAATTCAATCATGAATTAAATCATGAATCATGAAATGAATCATGAATCATGAAATGAATCATGAATCATGAATTGAATCATGTATCATGAATTGAATCATGAATCATGAATCATAAATCAAGAATTGAATCATGAATCATGAATTGAATCATGAATAATGAAATGAATTATGAATTGAATCAAGAATTGAATCATGAATTGAAACATAAATCATGAATTGAATCATGATTCATGAATTGAATGATGAATCATGAATCATGAATTGAATCATGAATTGAATCATGAATTATAAATCATAAGTTGAATCATGAATTGAATCATAAATTGAATCATGAATCATGAAATGAATCAAGAATCATGAATTGAATCATGAATCATGAATTGAATCATGAATCATGAATCTTGAATTGAATCATGAATCATGAATTGAATCATGAATCATGAAAGGAATCATGAATCATGAACTGAATCATGAATCATGAATTGAATCAGGAATCATGAATCATAAGTTGAATCATGAATTGAATAATGAATCATTAATGGAATGATAAATGATGAATCATGAATCAAATCATGAATCATGAATTGAATCATGAATCATGAATTGAATCATGAATCATGAAATGAATCATGAATTGAATCATGAATTTTGAATTGATTCATGAATCATGAATTGAATCATGAATCATAAATTGAATCATGAATCATGAATTGAATCATGAATCATGAATCATGAATCGAATCATGAATCATGAATTGAATCATGAATCATGAAATGAATCATGAATTGAATCATGAATTCAAACATGAATCATGAATCGAATCATGAATTGAATTATGAATTGAATCAAGAATTGAATCATGAATTGAAACATAAATCATGAATCGAATCATGATTCATGAATTGAATCATGAATCATGAATTAAATCATGAATCATGAATCATGAATTGAATCATGAATTGAATCATGAATTATAAATCATAAGTTGAATCATGAATTGAATCATGAATTGAATCATGAATCATGAAATGAATCATGAATCATGAATTGAATCATGAATCATGAATTGAATCATGAACCATTAATCTTGAATTGAATCATGAATCATAAATTGAATCATGAATTGAATAATGAATTGAATCATGAATCATGAAATGAATCATGAATTGAATCATGAATCATAAAATGAATCATGAATCATAAATCGAATCATGAATCATGAAATGAATAATGAAATGAATCATGAATCATGAATTGAATCATGAATCACGAATTGAATTATGCATCATGAATTGAATCATGAATCATAAATCGAATCATGAATCATGAAATGAATCATGAAATGAATCATGAATCATGAATTGACTCATAAATCCTGAATTGAATCATGAATTGAATTTTGAATCATGAATCATAAATCGAATCATGAATCATGAAATAAATAATGAATTGAATCATGAATTGAATCATGAATCATGAATCATGAATCGAATCATGAATCATGAAATAAATCATGAATTGAATCAAGATTCATGAACCATGAATTGAATCATGAAATAAATCATGAATCATGAATTGAATCATGAATTAAAAATTGAATCATGAATCATGAATCAAATCATGAATCATGAATTTAATCATGAATCATGAATCGAATCATGAATTGAATCATGAATCATGAATTGAATCATAAATTATGAATCATGAATTTAATCATGAATCATATATCGAATCATGAATTGAATCATGAATCATGAATTGAATTATGAATTGAATCAAAAATTGAATCATGCATTGAATCATGAATCATGAATTGAATCATGAATCATGAATTGAATCATGAATCATGAATCATGAATTGAATCATGAATTATGAATCATAAATTGAATCATGAATTGAATCATGAATTAAATCATGAATCATGAAATGTATCATGAATCATGAATTGACTCATGAATCGTGAATTGAATCATGAATCATGAATCATGAAATGAATCATGAATTATGAATTAAATCATGAATCACAAATTGAATCATGCATTATGAATTGAATCATGAATTATAAATTGAATCATGAATCATGAATCATGAATCATGAATTTAATCATGAATCATGAATTGAATCATAAATCATGAATTGAATCATGAATTGAATCATGAATCATGAATCGAATCATGAATCATGAAATAAATCATGAATTGAATCATAAATCATGAATTGAATCATGAATTGAATCATGAATCATGAATTGAATTATGAATTGAATCAAGAATTGAATCATGCATTGAATCATGAATCATGAATTGAATCATGAATCATACATTGAATCATGAATCATGAATCATGAATTGACTCATGAATCATGAATTGAATCATGAATCATGAATCATGAAATGAATCATGAAATGAATCATGAATCATGAATTAAATCATGAATCACAAATTGAATCATGCATCATGAATTGAATCATGAATTATAAATCGAATCATGAATCATGAATCATGAATCATGAATCATGAATTATGAATTTAATCATGAATTATGAAATAAATCATAAATTGAATCAAGATTCATGAACCATAAATGTAATCATGAATCATGAATCGAATCATGAATCAAGAATTGAATCATGAATCATGAATCGAATCATGAATCATGAATTGAATAATGAATCATGAATCATGAATCAAATCATGAATTGAATCATGAATCATGAATCATGAATTGAATTATAAAACATGAATCATGAATTTAATCATGAATCATGAATCGAATCATGAATCATGAATCGAATCATGAATCATGAATTGAATCATAAATCATGAATCATGAATCGAATCATGAATCATGAAATAAATCATAAATTGAATCAAGATTCATGAACCATAAATGTAATCATGAATCATGAATCGAATCATGAATCAAGAATTGAATCATGAATCATGAATCGAATCATGAATCATGAATTGAATCATGAATCATGAATCATGAATTGAATCATGAAACATGAATCATGAATTTAATCATAAATCATATATCGAATTATGAATAATGAATCGAAACATGAATTTAATCATAAATCATAAATCATGAATTGAATTATGAATCATGAATCATGAATTGAATCATGAATAATGAATTGAATCATGAATCATGAATCATGAATTGAATCATGAATCATGAATCGAATCATGAATTGAATCATGAATCATGAATTGAATTATGAATCATGAATCGAATCATGAATCATGTATTGAATCATGAATTGAATCATGAATCATGAATGATGAATTGAATCATGAATCATGAATCGAATCATGAATTGAATCATGAATCATGAATCGAATCATGAATTAAATCATGAATCATGAATCATATATAGAATTATGAATCATGAATCGAATCATGAATTTAATCATAAATCATGAATCATGAATTGAATCATGAATCATGAATCATGAATTGAATCATGAATAATGAATTGAATCATGAATCATGAATCATGAATTGAATCATGAATCATGAATCGAATCATGAATTGAATCAAGAATCATGAATCATGAATTGAATTATGAATCATGAATCGAATCATGAATCATGTATTGAATCATGAATTGAATCATGAATCATGAATGATGAATTGAATCATGAATCATGAATTGAATCATGAATCATGAATTAAATCATGAGTCATGAATCATGAATTGAATCATGAATCATGAATCATGAATTGAATCATAAAACATGAATCATGAATTTAATCATGAATCATATATCGAATTATGAATCATCAATCGAATCATGAATTTAATCATAAATCATGAATTATGAATTGAATCATGCATCATGAATCTTGAATTGAATCATGAATAATGAATTGAATCATGAATCATGAATCATGAATTGAATCATGAATCATGAATTGAATCATGAATCATGAATCGAATCATGAATTGAATCTTGGATCATGAATCAGGAATTGAATTATGAATCATGAATCGAATCATGAATCATGTATTGAATCATGAATTGAATCATGAATCATGAATGATGAATTGAATCATGAATCATGAATCGAATCATGAATTGAATCATGAATCATGAATCATATATCGAATTATGAATCATGAATCGAATCATGAATTTAATCATAAATCATGAATCATGAATTGAATCATGAATCATGAATCATGAATTGAATCATGAATAATGAATTGAATCATGAATCATGAATCATGAATTGAATCATGAATCATGAATTGAATCATGAATCATGAATCGAATCATGAATTGAATCATGAATCATGAATCATGAATTGAATTATGAATCATGAATCGAATCATGAATCATGTATTGAATCATGAATTGAATCATGAATCATGAATGATGAATTGAATCATGAATCATGAATTGAATCATGAATCATGAATTGAATCATGAGACATGATTCATGAATTGAATCATGAATCATAAATCGAATCATGAATTGAATCATGAATGATGAATTGAATCATGATTCATGAATTGAATCATGGATCATGAATCATAAAATGAATCATGAATCATGAATTGAATCATTAATCATGAATTGAATCATGAATCATGAATCATGAATTA
>NW_027447622.1:0-28034 GCF_038048845.1 Mixophyes fleayi | reverse complement strand
TAATTAAAGAAGTCTTATGCCATAAATGATGATGATGAGAGCTGCTTATGTGAATGTCTATAGTGGTTTTCTCTACCAGTGTCACTGTATTAGACAACTGTTATCAAACTTAGCAATAATGATGCATTAATCTGCCAATCAAGTGTGGAAGCTGGCTATGTGTATAGGCATAGTAAACACATATCATCATCATCCTCATTATCATTTATTTATATAGTGTCACTAATAGCGCAGCGCTGTACAGAGAACCCATTCACATCAGTCCCTACCCTATTGGAGCTTACAGTCTAAATTCCCTAATATAGACACACACTCACACACAGACAGAGAGGGAGAGACTAGGATCAATTTTGATAGCAGCCAATTAACCTAACAGTATGTTTTTTGGAGTGTGGGAGGAAACCACAGCACCCGGAGGAAACCCACGCAAACACAGGGAGAACATACAAACTTCACACAGATAAGGCCATTGTTGATATAAGTACTGGCTCTGCTTACCATTGTCCAGTCTAGTACATAACTGTATTAATGCTGTGAAATATTATTACTTTGAATGCCTTAAATATGCAAGAGCGCATTTGGGTAAGTTTATGCTAATAAAAGATATATGCACTTTTCTTGCCTACCCATACTATTTAATAACCACCAAAAATTAAGCAATATGTAAGCACTGCTTCCAGTTGAAATCAGTCTGTCTGTCTGTCTATCTATCTATCTATCTATCTATCTATCTATCTATCTATCTATCTATCTATCTATCGGTCTGTCTATCTTTAAAACTGAAAGACATCCATTAAAAATACACAATGACAGCATATTTAGTGTGTAATTGATGCTAAAACACAATTCTCACTCTCCTAATATAGCTGATTTTTGACAATGAACTGCATTTTTCATGTGAAGCATTTGATGTCATAAAGATGTAAACCTCACAAAGCAATTCTGTCACTGGTCAGTTTGCTTGACAGACATCTGACTTTAAGGTACTAGCCAATGGAAACATGGTGACATGTAAATATGAAAGCACATTAGGACAAAATATGCAATAAGATAGAGGCAAAGGGTGATGGCTGCTGGGAATGTATTTCATTGATCCCAGAACACCTTTAAATCTAAGTATTAATACTACGTTGATGTACTTTTGAAATTGGAGAGCTACTTTTTACTAAAAGTACATCTCCCTTATATAATTAAGTATAATGCAGACCTGCTCAAAAACTTAGTATAATTAAAGAAGTCTTATGCCATAAATGATGATGATGAGAGCTGCTTATGTGAATGTCTATAGTGGTTTTCTCTACCAGTGTCACTGTATTAGACAACTGTTATCAAACTTAGCAATAATGATGCATTAATCTGCCAATCAAGTGTGGAAGCTGGCTATGTGTATAGGCATAGTAAACACATATCATCATCATCCTCATTATCATTTATTTATATAGTGTCACTAATAGCGCAGCGCTGTACAGAGAACCCATTCACATCAGTCCCTACCCTATTGGAGCTTACAGTCTAAATTCCCTAATATAGACACACACTCACACACAGACAGAGAGGGAGAGACTAGGATCAATTTTGATAGCAGCCAATTAACCTAACAGTATGTTTTTTGGAGTGTGGGAGGAAACCACAGCACCCGGAGGAAACCCACGCAAACACAGGGAGAACATACAAACTTCACACAGATAAGGCCATTGTTGATATAAGTACTGGCTCTGCTTACCATTGTCCAGTCTAGTACATAACTGTATTAATGCTGTGAAATATTATTACTTTGAATGCCTTAAATATGCAAGAGCGCATTTGGGTAAGTTTATGCTAATAAAAGATATATGCACTTTTCTTGCCTACCCATACTATTTAATAACCACCAAAAATTAAGCAATATGTAAGCACTGCTTCCAGTTGAAATCAGTCTGTCTGTCTGTCTATCTATCTATCTATCTATCTATCTATCTATCTATCTATCTATCTATCTATCGGTCTGTCTATCTTTAAAACTGAAAGACATCCATTAAAAATACACAATGACAGCATATTTAGTGTGTAATTGATGCTAAAACACAATTCTCACTCTCCTAATATAGCTGATTTTTGACAATGAACTGCATTTTTCATGTGAAGCATTTGATGTCATAAAGATGTAAACCTCACAAAGCAATTCTGTCACTGGTCAGTTTGCTTGACAGACATCTGACTTTAAGGTACTAGCCAATGGAAACATGGTGACATGTAAATATGAAAGCACATTAGGACAAAATATGCAATAAGATAGAGGCAAAGGGTGATGGCTGCTGGGAATGTATTTCATTGATCCCAGAACACCTTTAAATCTAAGTATTAATACTACGTTGATGTACTTTTGAAATTGGAGAGCTACTTTTTACTAAAAGTACATATCCCTTATATAATTAAGTATAATGCAGACCTGCTCAAAAACTTAGTATAATTAAAGAAGTCTTATGCCATAAATGATGATGATGAGAGCTGCTTATGTGAATGTCTATAGTGGTTTTCTCTACCAGTGTCACTGTATTAGACAACTGTTATCAAACTTAGCAATAATGATGCATTAATCTGCCAATCAAGTGTGGAAGCTGGCTATGTGTATAGGCATAGTAAACACATATCATCATCATCCTCATTATCATTTATTTATATAGTGTCACTAATAGCGCAGCGCTGTACAGAGAACCCATTCACATCAGTCCCTACCCTATTGGAGCTTACAGTCTAAATTCCCTAATATAGACACACACTCACACACAGACAGAGAGGGAGAGACTAGGATCAATTTTGATAGCAGCCAATTAACCTAACAGTATGTTTTTTGGAGTGTGGGAGGAAACCACAGCACCCGGAGGAAACCCACGCAAACACAGGGAGAACATACAAACTTCACACAGATAAGGCCATTGTTGATATAAGTACTGGCTCTGCTTACCATTGTCCAGTCTAGTACATAACTGTATTAATGCTGTGAAATATTATTACTTTGAATGCCTTAAATATGCAAGAGCGCATTTGGGTAAGTTTATGCTAATAAAAGATATATGCACTTTTCTTGCCTACCCATACTATTTAATAACCACCAAAAATTAAGCAATATGTAAGCACTGCTTCCAGTTGAAATCAGTCTGTCTGTCTGTCTATCTATCTATCTATCTATCTATCTATCTATCTATCTATCTATCTATCTATCTATCTATCGGTCTGTCTATCTTTAAAACTGAAAGACATCCATTAAAAATACACAATGACAGCATATTTAGTGTGTAATTGATGCTAAAACACAATTCTCACTCTCCTAATATAGCTGATTTTTGACAATGAACTGCATTTTTCATGTGAAGCATTTGATGTCATAAAGATGTAAACCTCACAAAGCAATTCTGTCACTGGTCAGTTTGCTTGACAGACATCTGACTTTAAGGTACTAGCCAATGGAAACATGGTGACATGTAAATATGAAAGCACATTAGGACAAAATATGCAATAAGATAGAGGCAAAGGGTGATGGCTGCTGGGAATGTATTTCATTGATCCCAGAACACCTTTAAATCTAAGTATTAATACTACGTTGATGTACTTTTGAAATTGGAGAGCTACTTTTTACTAAAAGTACATCTCCCTTATATAATTAAGTATAATGCAGACCTGCTCAAAAACTTAGTATAATTAAAGAAGTCTTATGCCATAAATGATGATGATGAGAGCTGCTTATGTGAATGTCTATAGTGGTTTTCTCTACCAGTGTCACTGTATTAGACAACTGTTATCAAACTTAGCAATAATGATGCATTAATCTGCCAATCAAGTGTGGAAGCTGGCTATGTGTATAGGCATAGTAAACACATATCATCATCATCCTCATTATCATTTATTTATATAGTGTCACTAATAGCGCAGCGCTGTACAGAGAACCCATTCACATCAGTCCCTACCCTATTGGAGCTTACAGTCTAAATTCCCTAATATAGACACACACTCACACACAGACAGAGAGGGAGAGACTAGGATCAATTTTGATAGCAGCCAATTAACCTAACAGTATGTTTTTTGGAGTGTGGGAGGAAACCACAGCACCCGGAGGAAACCCACGCAAACACAGGGAGAACATACAAACTTCACACAGATAAGGCCATTGTTGATATAAGTACTGGCTCTGCTTACCATTGTCCAGTCTAGTACATAACTGTATTAATGCTGTGAAATATTATTACTTTGAATGCCTTAAATATGCAAGAGCGCATTTGGGTAAGTTTATGCTAATAAAAGATATATGCACTTTTCTTGCCTACCCATACTATTTAATAACCACCAAAAATTAAGCAATATGTAAGCACTGCTTCCAGTTGAAATCAGTCTGTCTGTCTGTCTATCTATCTATCTATCTATCTATCTATCTATCTATCTATCGGTCTGTCTATCTTTAAAACTGAAAGACATCCATTAAAAATACACAATGACAGCATATTTAGTGTGTAATTGATGCTAAAACACAATTCTCACTCTCCTAATATAGCTGATTTTTGACAATGAACTGCATTTTTCATGTGAAGCATTTGATGTCATAAAGATGTAAACCTCACAAAGCAATTCTGTCACTGGTCAGTTTGCTTGACAGACATCTGACTTTAAGGTACTAGCCAATGGAAACATGGTGACATGTAAATATGAAAGCACATTAGGACAAAATATGCAATAAGATAGAGGCAAAGGGTGATGGCTGCTGGGAATGTATTTCATTGATCCCAGAACACCTTTAAATCTAAGTATTAATACTACGTTGATGTACTTTTGAAATTGGAGAGCTACTTTTTACTAAAAGTACATCTCCCTTATATAATTAAGTATAATGCAGACCTGCTCAAAAACTTAGTATAATTAAAGAAGTCTTATGCCATAAATGATGATGATGAGAGCTGCTTATGTGAATGTCTATAGTGGTTTTCTCTACCAGTGTCACTGTATTAGACAACTGTTATCAAACTTAGCAATAATGATGCATTAATCTGCCAATCAAGTGTGGAAGCTGGCTATGTGTATAGGCATAGTAAACACATATCATCATCATCCTCATTATCATTTATTTATATAGTGTCACTAATAGCGCAGCGCTGTACAGAGAACCCATTCACATCAGTCCCTACCCTATTGGAGCTTACAGTCTAAATTCCCTAATATAGACACACACTCACACACAGACAGAGAGGGAGAGACTAGGATCAATTTTGATAGCAGCCAATTAACCTAACAGTATGTTTTTTGGAGTGTGGGAGGAAACCACAGCACCCGGAGGAAACCCACGCAAACACAGGGAGAACATACAAACTTCACACAGATAAGGCCATTGTTGATATAAGTACTGGCTCTGCTTACCATTGTCCAGTCTAGTACATAACTGTATTAATGCTGTGAAATATTATTACTTTGAATGCCTTAAATATGCAAGAGCGCATTTGGGTAAGTTTATGCTAATAAAAGATATATGCACTTTTCTTGCCTACCCATACTATTTAATAACCACCAAAAATTAAGCAATATGTAAGCACTGCTTCCAGTTGAAATCAGTCTGTCTGTCTGTCTATCTATCTATCTATCTATCTATCTATCTATCTATCTATCTATCTATCTATCGGTCTGTCTATCTTTAAAACTGAAAGACATCCATTAAAAATACACAATGACAGCATATTTAGTGTGTAATTGATGCTAAAACACAATTCTCACTCTCCTAATATAGCTGATTTTTGACAATGAACTGCATTTTTCATGTGAAGCATTTGATGTCATAAAGATGTAAACCTCACAAAGCAATTCTGTCACTGGTCAGTTTGCTTGACAGACATCTGACTTTAAGGTACTAGCCAATGGAAACATGGTGACATGTAAATATGAAAGCACATTAGGACAAAATATGCAATAAGATAGAGGAAAAGGGTGATGGCTGCTGGGAATGTATTTCATTGATCCCAGAACACCTTTAAATCTAAGTATTAATACTACGTTGATGTACTTTTGAAATTGGAGAGCTACTTTTTACTAAAAGTACATCTCCCTTATATAATTAAGTATAATGCAGACCTGCTCAAAAACTTAGTATAATTAAAGAAGTCTTATGCCATAAATGATGATGATGAGAGCTGCTTATGTGAATGTCTATAGTGGTTTTCTCTACCAGTGTCACTGTATTAGACAACTGTTATCAAACTTAGCAATAATGATGCATTAATCTGCCAATCAAGTGTGGAAGCTGGCTATGTGTATAGGCATAGTAAACACATATCATCATCATCCTCATTATCATTTATTTATATAGTGTCACTAATAGCGCAGCGCTGTACAGAGAACCCATTCACATCAGTCCCTACCCTATTGGAGCATACAGTCTAAATTCCCTAATATAGACACACACTCACACACAGACAGAGAGGGAGAGACTAGGATCAATTTTGATAGCAGCCAATTAACCTAACAGTATGTTTTTTGGAGTGTGGGAGGAAACCACAGCACCCGGAGGAAACCCACGCAAACACAGGGAGAACATACAAACTTCACACAGATAAGGCCATTGTTGATATAAGTACTGGCTCTGCTTACCATTGTCCAGTCTAGTACATAACTGTATTAATGCTGTGAAATATTATTACTTTGAATGCCTTAAATATGCAAGAGCGCATTTGGGTAAGTTTATGCTAATAAAAGATATATGCACTTTTCTTGCCTACCCATACTATTTAATAACCACCAAAAATTAAGCAATATGTAAGCACTGCTTCCAGTTGAAATCAGTCTGTCTGTCTGTCTATCTATCTATCTATCTATCTATCTATCTATCTATCTATCTATCTATCTATCTATCTATCGGTCTGTCTATCTTTAAAACTGAAAGACATCCATTAAAAATACACAATGACAGCATATTTAGTGTGTAATTGATGCTAAAACACAATTCTCACTCTCCTAATATAGCTGATTTTTGACAATGAACTGCATTTTTCATGTGAAGCATTTGATGTCATAAAGATGTAAACCTCACAAAGCAATTCTGTCACTGGTCAGTTTGCTTGACAGACATCTGACTTTAAGGTACTAGCCAATGGAAACATGGTGACATGTAAATATGAAAGCACATTAGGACAAAATATGCAATAAGATAGAGGAAAAGGGTGATGGCTGCTGGGAATGTATTTCATTGATCCCAGAACACCTTTAAATCTAAGTATTAATACTACGTTGATGTACTTTTGAAATTGGAGAGCTACTTTTTACTAAAAGTACATCTCCCTTATATAATTAAGTATAATGCAGACCTGCTCAAAAACTTAGTATAATTAAAGAAGTCTTATGCCATAAATGATGATGATGAGAGCTGCTTATGTGAATGTCTATAGTGGTTTTCTCTACCAGTGTCACTGTATTAGACAACTGTTATCAAACTTAGCAATAATGATGCATTAATCTGCCAATCAAGTGTGGAAGCTGGCTATGTGTATAGGCATAGTAAACACATATCATCATCATCCTCATTATCATTTATTTATATAGTGTCACTAATAGCGCAGCGCTGTACAGAGAACCCATTCACATCAGTCCCTACCCTATTGGAGCATACAGTCTAAATTCCCTAATATAGACACACACTCACACACAGACAGAGAGGGAGAGACTAGGATCAATTTTGATAGCAGCCAATTAACCTAACAGTATGTTTTTTGGAGTGTGGGAGGAAACCACAGCACCCGGAGGAAAACCCACGCAAACACAGGGAGAACATACAAACTTCACACAGATAAGGCCATTGTTGATATAAGTACTGGCTCTGCTTACCATTGTCCAGTCTAGTACATAACTGTATTAATGCTGTGAAATATTATTACTTTGAATGCCTTAAATATGCAAGAGCGCATTTGGGTAAGTTTATGCTAATAAAAGATATATGCACTTTTCTTGCCTACCCATACTATTTAATAACCACCAAAAATTAAGCAATATGTAAGCACTGCTTCCAGTTGAAATCAGTCTGTCTGTCTGTCTATCTATCTATCTATCTATCTATCTATCTATCTATCTATCTATCTATCTATCTATCTATCGGTCTGTCTATCTTTAAAACTGAAAGACATCCATTAAAAATACACAATGACAGCATATTTAGTGTGTAATTGATGCTAAAACACAATTCTCACTCTCCTAATATAGCTGATTTTTGACAATGAACTGCATTTTTCATGTGAAGCATTTGATGTCATAAAGATGTAAACCTCACAAAGCAATTCTGTCACTGGTCAGTTTGCTTGACAGACATCTGACTTTAAGGTACTAGCCAATGGAAACATGGTGACATGTAAATATGAAAGCACATTAGGACAAAATATGCAATAAGATAGAGGCAAAGGGTGATGGCTGCTGGGAATGTATTTCATTGATCCCAGAACACCTTTAAATCTAAGTATTAATACTACGTTGATGTACTTTTGAAATTGGAGAGCTACTTTTTACTAAAAGTACATCTCCCTTATATAATTAAGTATAATGCAGACCTGCTCAAAAACTTAGTATAATTAAAGAAGTCTTATGCCATAAATGATGATGATGAGAGCTGCTTATGTGAATGTCTATAGTGGTTTTCTCTACCAGTGTCACTGTATTAGACAACTGTTATCAAACTTAGCAATAATGATGCATTAATCTGCCAATCAAGTGTGGAAGCTGGCTATGTGTATAGGCATAGTAAACACATATCATCATCATCCTCATTATCATTTATTTATATAGTGTCACTAATAGCGCAGCGCTGTACAGAGAACCCATTCACATCAGTCCCTACCCTATTGGAGCTTACAGTCTAAATTCCCTAATATAGACACACACTCACACACAGACAGAGAGGGAGAGACTAGGATCAATTTTGATAGCAGCCAATTAACCTAACAGTATGTTTTTTGGAGTGTGGGAGGAAACCACAGCACCCGGAGGAAACCCACGCAAACACAGGGAGAACATACAAACTTCACACAGATAAGGCCATTGTTGATATAAGTACTGGCTCTGCTTACCATTGTCCAGTCTAGTACATAACTGTATTAATGCTGTGAAATATTATTACTTTGAATGCCTTAAATATGCAAGAGCGCATTTGGGTAAGTTTATGCTAATAAAAGATATATGCACTTTTCTTGCCTACCCATACTATTTAATAACCACCAAAAATTAAGCAATATGTAAGCACTGCTTCCAGTTGAAATCAGTCTGTCTGTCTGTCTATCTATCTATCTATCTATCTATCTATCTATCTATCGGTCTGTCTATCTTTAAAACTGAAAGACATCCATTAAAAATACACAATGACAGCATATTTAGTGTGTAATTGATGCTAAAACACAATTCTCACTCTCCTAATATAGCTGATTTTTGACAATGAACTGCATTTTTCATGTGAAGCATTTGATGTCATAAAGATGTAAACCTCACAAAGCAATTCTGTCACTGGTCAGTTTGCTTGACAGACATCTGACTTTAAGGTACTAGCCAATGGAAACATGGTGACATGTAAATATGAAAGCACATTAGGACAAAATATGCAATAAGATAGAGGCAAAGGGTGATGGCTGCTGGGAATGTATTTCATTGATCCCAGAACACCTTTAAATCTAAGTATTAATACTACGTTGATGTACTTTTGAAATTGGAGAGCTACTTTTTACTAAAAGTACATCTCCCTTATATAATTAAGTATAATGCAGACCTGCTCAAAAACTTAGTATAATTAAAGAAGTCTTATGCCATAAATGATGATGATGAGAGCTGCTTATGTGAATGTCTATAGTGGTTTTCTCTACCAGTGTCACTGTATTAGACAACTGTTATCAAACTTAGCAATAATGATGCATTAATCTGCCAATCAAGTGTGGAAGCTGGCTATGTGTATAGGCATAGTAAACACATATCATCATCATCCTCATTATCATTTATTTATATAGTGTCACTAATAGCGCAGCGCTGTACAGAGAACCCATTCACATCAGTCCCTACCCTATTGGAGCTTACAGTCTAAATTCCCTAATATAGACACACACTCACACACAGACAGAGAGGGAGAGACTAGGATCAATTTTGATAGCAGCCAATTAACCTAACAGTATGTTTTTTGGAGTGTGGGAGGAAACCACAGCACCCGGAGGAAACCCACGCAAACACAGGGAGAACATACAAACTTCACACAGATAAGGCCATTGTTGATATAAGTACTGGCTCTGCTTACCATTGTCCAGTCTAGTACATAACTGTATTAATGCTGTGAAATATTATTACTTTGAATGCCTTAAATATGCAAGAGCGCATTTGGGTAAGTTTATGCTAATAAAAGATATATGCACTTTTCTTGCCTACCCATACTATTTAATAACCACCAAAAATTAAGCAATATGTAAGCACTGCTTCCAGTTGAAATCAGTCTGTCTGTCTGTCTATCTATCTATCTATCTATCTATCTATCTATCTATCTATCTATCTATCTATCTATCTATCTATCTATCGGTCTGTCTATCTTTAAAACTGAAAGACATCCATTAAAAATACACAATGACAGCATATTTAGTGTGTAATTGATGCTAAAACACAATTCTCACTCTCCTAATATAGCTGATTTTTGACAATGAACTGCATTTTTCATGTGAAGCATTTGATGTCATAAAGATGTAAACCTCACAAAGCAATTCTGTCACTGGTCAGTTTGCTTGACAGACATCTGACTTTAAGGTACTAGCCAATGGAAACATGGTGACATGTAAATATGAAAGCACATTAGGACAAAATATGCAATAAGATAGAGGAAAAGGGTGATGGCTGTTGGGAATGTATTTCATTGATCCCAGAACACCTTTAAATCTAAGTATTAATACTACGTTGATGTACTTTTGAAATTGGAGAGCTACTTTTTACTAAAAGTACATCTCCCTTATATAATTAAGTATAATGCAGACCTGCTCAAAAACTTAGTATAATTAAAGAAGTCTTATGCCATAAATGATGATGATGAGAGCTGCTTATGTGAATGTCTATAGTGGTTTTCTCTACCAGTGTCACTGTATTAGACAACTGTTATCAAACTTAGCAATAATGATGCATTAATCTGCCAATCAAGTGTGGAAGCTGGCTATGTGTATAGGCATAGTAAACACATATCATCATCATCCTCATTATCATTTATTTATATAGTGTCACTAATAGCGCAGCGCTGTACAGAGAACCCATTCACATCAGTCCCTACCCTATTGGAGCTTACAGTCTAAATTCCCTAATATAGACACACACTCACACACAGACAGAGAGGGAGAGACTAGGATCAATTTTGATAGCAGCCAATTAACCTAACAGTATGTTTTTTGGAGTGTGGGAGGAAACCACAGCACCCGGAGGAAACCCACGCAAACACAGGGAGAACATACAAACTTCACACAGATAAGGCCATTGTTGATATAAGTACTGGCTCTGCTTACCATTGTCCAGTCTAGTACATAACTGTATTAATGCTGTGAAATATTATTACTTTGAATGCCTTAAATATGCAAGAGCGCATTTGGGTAAGTTTATGCTAATAAAAGATATATGCACTTTTCTTGCCTACCCATACTATTTAATAACCACCAAAAATTAAGCAATATGTAAGCACTGCTTCCAGTTGAAATCAGTCTGTCTGTCTGTCTATCTATCTATCTATCTATCTATCTATCTATCTATCTATCTATCTATCTATCTATCTATCTATCGGTCTGTCTATCTTTAAAACTGAAAGACATCCATTAAAAATACACAATGACAGCATATTTAGTGTGTAATTGATGCTAAAACACAATTCTCACTCTCCTAATATAGCTGATTTTTGACAATGAACTGCATTTTTCATGTGAAGCATTTGATGTCATAAAGATGTAAACCTCACAAAGCAATTCTGTCACTGGTCAGTTTGCTTGACAGACATCTGACTTTAAGGTACTAGCCAATGGAAACATGGTGACATGTAAATATGAAAGCACATTAGGACAAAATATGCAATAAGATAGAGGAAAAGGGTGATGGCTGCTGGGAATGTATTTCATTGATCCCAGAACACCTTTAAATCTAAGTATTAATACTACGTTGATGTACTTTTGAAATTGGAGAGCTACTTTTTACTAAAAGTACATCTCCCTTATATAATTAAGTATAATGCAGACCTGCTCAAAAACTTAGTATAATTAAAGAAGTCTTATGCCATAAATGATGATGATGAGAGCTGCTTATGTGAATGTCTATAGTGGTTTTCTCTACCAGTGTCACTGTATTAGACAACTGTTATCAAACTTAGCAATAATGATGCATTAATCTGCCAATCAAGTGTGGAAGCTGGCTATGTGTATAGGCATAGTAAACACATATCATCATCATCCTCATTATCATTTATTTATATAGTGTCACTAATAGCGCAGCGCTGTACAGAGAACCCATTCACATCAGTCCCTACCCTATTGGAGCATACAGTCTAAATTCCCTAATATAGACACACACTCACACACAGACAGAGAGGGAGAGACTAGGATCAATTTTGATAGCAGCCAATTAACCTAACAGTATGTTTTTTGGAGTGTGGGAGGAAACCACAGCACCCGGAGGAAACCCACGCAAACACAGGGAGAACATACAAACTTCACACAGATAAGGCCATTGTTGATATAAGTACTGGCTCTGCTTACCATTGTCCAGTCTAGTACATAACTGTATTAATGCTGTGAAATATTATTACTTTGAATGCCTTAAATATGCAAGAGCGCATTTGGGTAAGTTTATGCTAATAAAAGATATATGCACTTTTCTTGCCTACCCATACTATTTAATAACCACCAAAAATTAAGCAATATGTAAGCACTGCTTCCAGTTGAAATCAGTCTGTCTGTCTGTCTATCTATCTATCTATCTATCTATCTATCTATCTATCTATCTATCTATCTATCGGTCTGTCTATCTTTAAAACTGAAAGACATCCATTAAAAATACACAATGACAGCATATTTAGTGTGTAATTGATGCTAAAACACAATTCTCACTCTCCTAATATAGCTGATTTTTGACAATGAACTGCATTTTTCATGTGAAGCATTTGATGTCATAAAGATGTAAACCTCACAAAGCAATTCTGTCACTGGTCAGTTTGCTTGACAGACATCTGACTTTAAGGTACTAGCCAATGGAAACATGGTGACATGTAAATATGAAAGCACATTAGGACAAAATATGCAATAAGATAGAGGCAAAGGGTGATGGCTGCTGGGAATGTATTTCATTGATCCCAGAACACCTTTAAATCTAAGTATTAATACTACGTTGATGTACTTTTGAAATTGGAGAGCTACTTTTTACTAAAAGTACATCTCCCTTATATAATTAAGTATAATGCAGACCTGCTCAAAAACTTAGTATAATTAAAGAAGTCTTATGCCATAAATGATGATGATGAGAGCTGCTTATGTGAATGTCTATAGTGGTTTTCTCTACCAGTGTCACTGTATTAGACAACTGTTATCAAACTTAGCAATAATGATGCATTAATCTGCCAATCAAGTGTGGAAGCTGGCTATGTGTATAGGCATAGTAAACACATATCATCATCATCCTCATTATCATTTATTTATATAGTGTCACTAATAGCGCAGCGCTGTACAGAGAACCCATTCACATCAGTCCCTACCCTATTGGAGCTTACAGTCTAAATTCCCTAATATAGACACACACTCACACACAGACAGAGAGGGAGAGACTAGGATCAATTTTGATAGCAGCCAATTAACCTAACAGTATGTTTTTTGGAGTGTGGGAGGAAACCACAGCACCCGGAGGAAACCCACGCAAACACAGGGAGAACATACAAACTTCACACAGATAAGGCCATTGTTGATATAAGTACTGGCTCTGCTTACCATTGTCCAGTCTAGTACATAACTGTATTAATGCTGTGAAATATTATTACTTTGAATGCCTTAAATATGCAAGAGCGCATTTGGGTAAGTTTATGCTAATAAAAGATATATGCACTTTTCTTGCCTACCCATACTATTTAATAACCACCAAAAATTAAGCAATATGTAAGCACTGCTTCCAGTTGAAATCAGTCTGTCTGTCTGTCTATCTATCTATCTATCTATCTATCTATCTATCTATCTATCTATCTATCTATCTATCTATCTATCGGTCTGTCTATCTTTAAAACTGAAAGACATCCATTAAAAATACACAATGACAGCATATTTAGTGTGTAATTGATGCTAAAACACAATTCTCACTCTCCTAATATAGCTGATTTTTGACAATGAACTGCATTTTTCATGTGAAGCATTTGATGTCATAAAGATGTAAACCTCACAAAGCAATTCTGTCACTGGTCAGTTTGCTTGACAGACATCTGACTTTAAGGTACTAGCCAATGGAAACATGGTGACATGTAAATATGAAAGCACATTAGGACAAAATATGCAATAAGATAGAGGCAAAGGGTGATGGCTGCTGGGAATGTATTTCATTGATCCCAGAACACCTTTAAATCTAAGTATTAATACTACGTTGATGTACTTTTGAAATTGGAGAGCTACTTTTTACTAAAAGTACATCTCCCTTATATAATTAAGTATAATGCAGACCTGCTCAAAAACTTAGTATAATTAAAGAAGTCTTATGCCATAAATGATGATGATGAGAGCTGCTTATGTGAATGTCTATAGTGGTTTTCTCTACCAGTGTCACTGTATTAGACAACTGTTATCAAACTTAGCAATAATGATGCATTAATCTGCCAATCAAGTGTGGAAGCTGGCTATGTGTATAGGCATAGTAAACACATATCATCATCATCCTCATTATCATTTATTTATATAGTGTCACTAATAGCGCAGCGCTGTACAGAGAACCCATTCACATCAGTCCCTACCCTATTGGAGCTTACAGTCTAAATTCCCTAATATAGACACACACTCACACACAGACAGAGAGGGAGAGACTAGGATCAATTTTGATAGCAGCCAATTAACCTAACAGTATGTTTTTTGGAGTGTGGGAGGAAACCACAGCACCCGGAGGAAACCCACGCAAACACAGGGAGAACATACAAACTTCACACAGATAAGGCCATTGTTGATATAAGTACTGGCTCTGCTTACCATTGTCCAGTCTAGTACATAACTGTATTAATGCTGTGAAATATTATTACTTTGAATGCCTTAAATATGCAAGAGCGCATTTGGGTAAGTTTATGCTAATAAAAGATATATGCACTTTCTTGCCTACCCATACTATTTAATAACCACCAAAAATTAAGCAATATGTAAGCACTGCTTCCAGTTGAAATCAGTCTGTCTGTCTGTCTATCTATCTATCTATCTATCTATCTATCTATCTATCGGTCTGTCTATCTTTAAAACTGAAAGACATCCATTAAAAATACACAATGACAGCATATTTAGTGTGTAATTGATGCTAAAACACAATTCTCACTCTCCTAATATAGCTGATTTTTGACAATGAACTGCATTTTTCATGTGAAGCATTTGATGTCATAAAGATGTAAACCTCACAAAGCAATTCTGTCACTGGTCAGTTTGCTTGACAGACATCTGACTTTAAGGTACTAGCCAATGGAAACATGGTGACATGTAAATATGAAAGCACATTAGGACAAAATATGCAATAAGATAGAGGAAAAGGGTGATGGCTGCTGGGAATGTATTTCATTGATCCCAGAACACCTTTAAATCTAAGTATTAATACTACGTTGATGTACTTTTGAAATTGGAGAGCTACTTTTTACTAAAAGTACATCTCCCTTATATAATTAAGTATAATGCAGACCTGCTCAAAAACTTAGTATAATTAAAGAAGTCTTATGCCATAAATGATGATGATGAGAGCTGCTTATGTGAATGTCTATAGTGGTTTTCTCTACCAGTGTCACTGTATTAGACAACTGTTATCAAACTTAGCAATAATGATGCATTAATCTGCCAATCAAGTGTGGAAGCTGGCTATGTGTATAGGCATAGTAAACACATATCATCATCATCCTCATTATCATTTATTTATATAGTGTCACTAATAGCGCAGCGCTGTACAGAGAACCCATTCACATCAGTCCCTACCCTATTGGAGCTTACAGTCTAAATTCCCTAATATAGACACACACTCACACACAGACAGAGAGGGAGAGACTAGGATCAATTTTGATAGCAGCCAATTAACCTAACAGTATGTTTTTTGGAGTGTGGGAGGAAACCACAGCACCCGGAGGAAACCCACGCAAACACAGGGAGAACATACAAACTTCACACAGATAAGGCCATTGTTGATATAAGTACTGGCTCTGCTTACCATTGTCCAGTCTAGTACATAACTGTATTAATGCTGTGAAATATTATTACTTTGAATGCCTTAAATATGCAAGAGCGCATTTGGGTAAGTTTATGCTAATAAAAGATATATGCACTTTTCTTGCCTACCCATACTATTTAATAACCACCAAAAATTAAGCAATATGTAAGCACTGCTTCCAGTTGAAATCAGTCTGTCTGTCTGTCTATCTATCTATCTATCTATCTATCTATCTATCTATCTATCTATCTATCTATCTATCGGTCTGTCTATCTTTAAAACTGAAAGACATCCATTAAAAATACACAATGACAGCATATTTAGTGTGTAATTGATGCTAAAACACAATTCTCACTCTCCTAATATAGCTGATTTTTGACAATGAACTGCATTTTTCATGTGAAGCATTTGATGTCATAAAGATGTAAACCTCACAAAGCAATTCTGTCACTGGTCAGTTTGCTTGACAGACATCTGACTTTAAGGTACTAGCCAATGGAAACATGGTGACATGTAAATATGAAAGCACATTAGGACAAAATATGCAATAAGATAGAGGCAAAGGGTGATGGCTGCTGGGAATGTATTTCATTGATCCCAGAACACCTTTAAATCTAAGTATTAATACTACGTTGATGTACTTTTGAAATTGGAGAGCTACTTTTTACTAAAAGTACATCTCCCTTATATAATTAAGTATAATGCAGACCTGCTCAAAAACTTAGTATAATTAAAGAAGTCTTATGCCATAAATGATGATGATGAGAGCTGCTTATGTGAATGTCTATAGTGGTTTTCTCTACCAGTGTCACTGTATTAGACAACTGTTATCAAACTTAGCAATAATGATGCATTAATCTGCCAATCAAGTGTGGAAGCTGGCTATGTGTATAGGCATAGTAAACACATATCATCATCATCCTCATTATCATTTATTTATATAGTGTCACTAATAGCGCAGCGCTGTACAGAGAACCCATTCACATCAGTCCCTACCCTATTGGAGCTTACAGTCTAAATTCCCTAATATAGACACACACTCACACACAGACAGAGAGGGAGAGACTAGGATCAATTTTGATAGCAGCCAATTAACCTAACAGTATGTTTTTTGGAGTGTGGGAGGAAACCACAGCACCCGGAGGAAACCCACGCTATTAGTGACACTATATAAATAAATGATAATATAGACATTCACATAAGCAGCTCTCATCATCATCATTTATGGCATAAGACTTCTTTAATTATACTAAGTTTTTGAGCAGGTCTGCATTATACTTAATTATATAAGGGAGATGTACTTTTAGTAAAAAGTAGCTCTCCAATTTCAAAAGTACATCAACGTAGTATTAATACTTAGATTTAAAGGTGTTCTGGGATCAATGAAATACATTCCCAGCAGCCATCACCCTTTGCCTCTATCTTATTGCATATTTTGTCCTAATGTGCTTTCATATTTACATGTCACCATGTTTCCATTGGCTAGTACCTTAAAGTCAGATGTCTGTCAAGCAAACTGACCAGTGACAGAATTGCTTTGTGAGGTTTACATCTTTATGACATCAAATGCTTCACATGAAAAATGCAGTTCATTGTCAAAAATCAGCTATATTAGGAGAGTGAGAATTGTGTTTTAGCATCAATTACACACTAAATATGCTGTCATTGTGTATTTTTAATGGATGTCTTTCAGTTTTAAAGATAGACAGACCGATAGATAGATAGATAGATAGATAGATAGATAGATAGATAGATAGATAGATAGACAGACAGACAGACTGATTTCAACTGGAAGCAGTGCTTACATATTGCTTAATTTTTGGTGGTTATTAAATAGTATGGGTAGGCAAGAAAAGTGCATATATCTTTTATTAGCATAAACTTACCCAAATGCGCTCTTGCATATTTAAGGCATTCAAAGTAATAATATTTCACAGCATTAATACAGTTATGTACTAGACTGGACAATGGTAAGCAGAGCCAGTACTTATATCAACAATGGCCTTATCTGTGTGAAGTTTGTATGTTCTCCCTGTGTTTGCGTGGGTTTCCTCCGGGTGCTGTGGTTTCCTCCCACACTCCAAAAAACATACTGTTAGGTTAATTGGCTGCTATCAAAATTGATCCTAGTCTCTCCCTCTCTGTCTGTGTGTGAGTGTGTGTCTATATTAGGGAATTTAGACTGTAAGCTCCAATAGGGTAGGGACTGATGTGAATGGGTTCTCTGTACAGCGCTGCGCTATTAGTGACACTATATAAATAAATGATAATGAGGATGATGATGATATGTGTTTACTATGCCTATACACATAGCCAGCTTCCACACTTGATTGGCAGATTAATGCATCATTATTGCTAAGTTTGATAACAGTTGTCTAATACAGTGACACTGGTAGAGAAAACCACTATAGACATTCACATAAGCAGCTCTCATCATCATCATTTATGGCATAAGACTTCTTTAATTATACTAAGTTTTTGAGCAGGTCTGCATTATACTTAATTATATAAGGGAGATGTACTTTTAGTAAAAAGTAGCTCTCCAATTTCAAAAGTACATCAACGTAGTATTAATACTTAGATTTAAAGGTGTTCTGGGATCAATGAAATACATTCCCAGCAGCCATCACCCTTTGCCTCTATCTTATTGCATATTTTGTCCTAATGTGCTTTCATATTTACATGTCACCATGTTTCCATTGGCTAGTACCTTAAAGTCAGATGTCTGTCAAGCAAACTGACCAGTGACAGAATTGCTTTGTGAGGTTTACATCTTTATGACATCAAATGCTTCACATGAAAAATGCAGTTCATTGTCAAAAATCAGCTATATTAGGAGAGTGAGAATTGTGTTTTAGCATCAATTACACACTAAATATGCTGTCATTGTGTATTTTTAATGGATGTCTTTCAGTTTTAAAGATAGACAGACCGATAGATAGATAGATAGATAGATAGATAGATAGATAGATAGACAGACAGACAGACTGATTTCAACTGGAAGCAGTGCTTACATATTGCTTAATTTTTGGTGGTTATTAAATAGTATGGGTAGGCAAGAAAAGTGCATATATCTTTTATTAGCATAAACTTACCCAAATGCGCTCTTGCATATTTAAGGCATTCAAAGTAATAATATTTCACAGCATTAATACAGTTATGTACTAGACTGGACAATGGTAAGCAGAGCCAGTACTTATATCAACAATGGCCTTATCTGTGTGAAGTTTGTATGTTCTCCCTGTGTTTGCGTGGGTTTCCTCCGGGTGCTGTGGTTTCCTCCCACACTCCAAAAAACATACTGTTAGGTTAATTGGCTGCTATCAAAATTGATCCTAGTCTCTCCCTCTCTGTCTGTGTGTGAGTGTGTGTCTATATTAGGGAATTTAGACTGTAAGCTCCAATAGGGTAGGGACTGATGTGAATGGGTTCTCTGTACAGC
Organism: Mixophyes fleayi; assembly: GCF_038048845.1. Classification (NCBI taxonomy): domain Eukaryota; kingdom Metazoa; phylum Chordata; class Amphibia; order Anura; family Limnodynastidae; genus Mixophyes; species Mixophyes fleayi. The sequence continues at coordinate 8,197 of NW_027447622.1, read as the reverse complement.
GCTGCGCTATTAGTGACACTATATAAATAAATGATAATGAGGATGATGATGATATGTGTTTACTATGCCTATACACATAGCCAGCTTCCACACTTGATTGGCAGATTAATGCATCATTATTGCTAAGTTTGATAACAGTTGTCTAATACAGTGACACTGGTAGAGAAAACCACTATAGACATTCACATAAGCAGCTCTCATCATCATCATTTATGGCATAAGACTTCTTTAATTATACTAAGTTTTTGAGCAGGTCTGCATTATACTTAATTATATAAGGGAGATGTACTTTTAGTAAAAAGTAGCTCTCCAATTTCAAAAGTACATCAACGTAGTATTAATACTTAGATTTAAAGGTGTTCTGGGATCAATGAAATACATTCCCAGCAGCCATCACCCTTTGCCTCTATCTTATTGCATATTTTGTCCTAATGTGCTTTCATATTTACATGTCACCATGTTTCCATTGGCTAGTACCTTAAAGTCAGATGTCTGTCAAGCAAACTGACCAGTGACAGAATTGCTTTGTGAGGTTTACATCTTTATGACATCAAATGCTTCACATGAAAAATGCAGTTCATTGTCAAAAATCAGCTATATTAGGAGAGTGAGAATTGTGTTTTAGCATCAATTACACACTAAATATGCTGTCATTGTGTATTTTTAATGGATGTCTTTCAGTTTTAAAGATAGACAGACCGATAGATAGATAGATAGATAGATAGATAGATAGATAGATAGATAGATAGATAGATAGATAGATAGATAGATAGACAGACAGACAGACTGATTTCAACTGGAAGCAGTGCTTACATATTGCTTAATTTTTGGTGGTTATTAAATAGTATGGGTAGGCAAGAAAAGTGCATATATCTTTTATTAGCATAAACTTACCCAAATGCGCTCTTGCATATTTAAGGCATTCAAAGTAATAATATTTCACAGCATTAATACAGTTATGTACTAGACTGGACAATGGTAAGCAGAGCCAGTACTTATATCAACAATGGCCTTATCTGTGTGAAGTTTGTATGTTCTCCCTGTGTTTGCGTGGGTTTCCTCCGGGTGCTGTGGTTTCCTCCCACACTCCAAAAAACATACTGTTAGGTTAATTGGCTGCTATCAAAATTGATCCTAGTCTCTCCCTCTCTGTCTGTGTGTGAGTGTGTGTCTATATTAGGGAATTTAGACTGTAAGCTCCAATAGGGTAGGGACTGATGTGAATGGGTTCTCTGTACAGCGCTGCGCTATTAGTGACACTATATAAATAAATGATAATGAGGATGATGATGATATGTGTTTACTATGCCTATACACATAGCCAGCTTCCACACTTGATTGGCAGATTAATGCATCATTATTGCTAAGTTTGATAACAGTTGTCTAATACAGTGACACTGGTAGAGAAAACCACTATAGACATTCACATAAGCAGCTCTCATCATCATCATTTATGGCATAAGACTTCTTTAATTATACTAAGTTTTTGAGCAGGTCTGCATTATACTTAATTATATAAGGGAGATGTACTTTTAGTAAAAAGTAGCTCTCCAATTTCAAAAGTACATCAACGTAGTATTAATACTTAGATTTAAAGGTGTTCTGGGATCAATGAAATACATTCCCAGCAGCCATCACCCTTTGCCTCTATCTTATTGCATATTTTGTCCTAATGTGCTTTCATATTTACATGTCACCATGTTTCCATTGGCTAGTACCTTAAAGTCAGATGTCTGTCAAGCAAACTGACCAGTGACAGAATTGCTTTGTGAGGTTTACATCTTTATGACATCAAATGCTTCACATGAAAAATGCAGTTCATTGTCAAAAATCAGCTATATTAGGAGAGTGAGAATTGTGTTTTAGCATCAATTACACACTAAATATGCTGTCATTGTGTATTTTTAATGGATGTCTTTCAGTTTTAAAGATAGACAGACCGATAGATAGATAGATAGATAGATAGATAGATAGATAGATAGATAGATAGATAGATAGACAGACAGACAGACTGATTTCAACTGGAAGCAGTGCTTACATATTGCTTAATTTTTGGTGGTTATTAAATAGTATGGGTAGGCAAGAAAAGTGCATATATCTTTTATTAGCATAAACTTACCCAAATGCGCTCTTGCATATTTAAGGCATTCAAAGTAATAATATTTCACAGCATTAATACAGTTATGTACTAGACTGGACAATGGTAAGCAGAGCCAGTACTTATATCAACAATGGCCTTATCTGTGTGAAGTTTGTATGTTCTCCCTGTGTTTGCGTGGGTTTCCTCCGGGTGCTGTGGTTTCCTCCCACACTCCAAAAAACATACTGTTAGGTTAATTGGCTGCTATCAAAATTGATCCTAGTCTCTCCCTCTCTGTCTGTGTGTGAGTGTGTGTCTATATTAGGGAATTTAGACTGTAAGCTCCAATAGGGTAGGGACTGATGTGAATGGGTTCTCTGTACAGCGCTGCGCTATTAGTGACACTATATAAATAAATGATAATGAGGATGATGATGATATGTGTTTACTATGCCTATACACATAGCCAGCTTCCACACTTGATTGGCAGATTAATGCATCATTATTGCTAAGTTTGATAACAGTTGTCTAATACAGTGACACTGGTAGAGAAAACCACTATAGACATTCACATAAGCAGCTCTCATCATCATCATTTATGGCATAAGACTTCTTTAATTATACTAAGTTTTTGAGCAGGTCTGCATTATACTTAATTATATAAGGGAGATGTACTTTTAGTAAAAAGTAGCTCTCCAATTTCAAAAGTACATCAACGTAGTATTAATACTTAGATTTAAAGGTGTTCTGGGATCAATGAAATACATTCCCAGCAGCCATCACCCTTTGCCTCTATCTTATTGCATATTTTGTCCTAATGTGCTTTCATATTTACATGTCACCATGTTTCCATTGGCTAGTACCTTAAAGTCAGATGTCTGTCAAGCAAACTGACCAGTGACAGAATTGCTTTGTGAGGTTTACATCTTTATGACATCAAATGCTTCACATGAAAAATGCAGTTCATTGTCAAAAATCAGCTATATTAGGAGAGTGAGAATTGTGTTTTAGCATCAATTACACACTAAATATGCTGTCATTGTGTATTTTTAATGGATGTCTTTCAGTTTTAAAGATAGACAGACCGATAGATAGATAGATAGATAGATAGATAGATAGATAGATAGATAGATAGATAGACAGACAGACAGACTGATTTCAACTGGAAGCAGTGCTTACATATTGCTTAATTTTTGGTGGTTATTAAATAGTATGGGTAGGCAAGAAAAGTGCATATATCTTTTATTAGCATAAACTTACCCAAATGCGCTCTTGCATATTTAAGGCATTCAAAGTAATAATATTTCACAGCATTAATACAGTTATGTACTAGACTGGACAATGGTAAGCAGAGCCAGTACTTATATCAACAATGGCCTTATCTGTGTGAAGTTTGTATGTTCTCCCTGTGTTTGCGTGGGTTTCCTCCGGGTGCTGTGGTTTCCTCCCACACTCCAAAAAACATACTGTTAGGTTAATTGGCTGCTATCAAAATTGATCCTAGTCTCTCCCTCTCTGTCTGTGTGTGAGTGTGTGTCTATATTAGGGAATTTAGACTGTAAGCTCCAATAGGGTAGGGACTGATGTGAATGGGTTCTCTGTACAGCGCTGCGCTATTAGTGACACTATATAAATAAATGATAATGAGGATGATGATGATATGTGTTTACTATGCCTATACACATAGCCAGCTTCCACACTTGATTGGCAGATTAATGCATCATTATTGCTAAGTTTGATAACAGTTGTCTAATACAGTGACACTGGTAGAGAAAACCACTATAGACATTCACATAAGCAGCTCTCATCATCATCATTTATGGCATAAGACTTCTTTAATTATACTAAGTTTTTGAGCAGGTCTGCATTATACTTAATTATATAAGGGAGATGTACTTTTAGTAAAAAGTAGCTCTCCAATTTCAAAAGTACATCAACGTAGTATTAATACTTAGATTTAAAGGTGTTCTGGGATCAATGAAATACATTCCCAGCAGCCATCACCCTTTGCCTCTATCTTATTGCATATTTTGTCCTAATGTGCTTTCATATTTACATGTCACCATGTTTCCATTGGCTAGTACCTTAAAGTCAGATGTCTGTCAAGCAAACTGACCAGTGACAGAATTGCTTTGTGAGGTTTACATCTTTATGACATCAAATGCTTCACATGAAAAATGCAGTTCATTGTCAAAAATCAGCTATATTAGGAGAGTGAGAATTGTGTTTTAGCATCAATTACACACTAAATATGCTGTCATTGTGTATTTTTAATGGATGTCTTTCAGTTTTAAAGATAGACAGACCGATAGATAGATAGATAGATAGATAGATAGATAGATAGATAGATAGATAGATAGATAGACAGACAGACAGACTGATTTCAACTGGAAGCAGTGCTTACATATTGCTTAATTTTTGGTGGTTATTAAATAGTATGGGTAGGCAAGAAAAGTGCATATATCTTTTATTAGCATAAACTTACCCAAATGCGCTCTTGCATATTTAAGGCATTCAAAGTAATAATATTTCACAGCATTAATACAGTTATGTACTAGACTGGACAATGGTAAGCAGAGCCAGTACTTATATCAACAATGGCCTTATCTGTGTGAAGTTTGTATGTTCTCCCTGTGTTTGCGTGGGTTTCCTCCGGGTGCTGTGGTTTCCTCCCACACTCCAAAAAACATACTGTTAGGTTAATTGGCTGCTATCAAAATTGATCCTAGTCTCTCCCTCTCTGTCTGTGTGTGAGTGTGTGTCTATATTAGGGAATTTAGACTGTAAGCTCCAATAGGGTAGGGACTGATGTGAATGGGTTCTCTGTACAGCGCTGCGCTATTAGTGACACTATATAAATAAATGATAATGAGGATGATGATGATATGTGTTTACTATGCCTATACACATAGCCAGCTTCCACACTTGATTGGCAGATTAATGCATCATTATTGCTAAGTTTGATAACAGTTGTCTAATACAGTGACACTGGTAGAGAAAACCACTATAGACATTCACATAAGCAGCTCTCATCATCATCATTTATGGCATAAGACTTCTTTAATTATACTAAGTTTTTGAGCAGGTCTGCATTATACTTAATTATATAAGGGAGATGTACTTTTAGTAAAAAGTAGCTCTCCAATTTCAAAAGTACATCAACGTAGTATTAATACTTAGATTTAAAGGTGTTCTGGGATCAATGAAATACATTCCCAGCAGCCATCACCCTTTGCCTCTATCTTATTGCATATTTTGTCCTAATGTGCTTTCATATTTACATGTCACCATGTTTCCATTGGCTAGTACCTTAAAGTCAGATGTCTGTCAAGCAAACTGACCAGTGACAGAATTGCTTTGTGAGGTTTACATCTTTATGACATCAAATGCTTCACATGAAAAATGCAGTTCATTGTCAAAAATCAGCTATATTAGGAGAGTGAGAATTGTGTTTTAGCATCAATTACACACTAAATATGCTGTCATTGTGTATTTTTAATGGATGTCTTTCAGTTTTAAAGATAGACAGACCGATAGATAGATAGATAGATAGATAGATAGATAGATAGATAGATAGATAGATAGACAGACAGACAGACTGATTTCAACTGGAAGCAGTGCTTACATATTGCTTAATTTTTGGTGGTTATTAAATAGTATGGGTAGGCAAGAAAAGTGCATATATCTTTTATTAGCATAAACTTACCCAAATGCGCTCTTGCATATTTAAGGCATTCAAAGTAATAATATTTCACAGCATTAATACAGTTATGTACTAGACTGGACAATGGTAAGCAGAGCCAGTACTTATATCAACAATGGCCTTATCTGTGTGAAGTTTGTATGTTCTCCCTGTGTTTGCGTGGGTTTCCTCCGGGTGCTGTGGTTTCCTCCCACACTCCAAAAAAACATACTGTTAGGTTAATTGGCTGCTATCAAAATTGATCCTAGTCTCTCCCTCTCTGTCTGTGTGTGAGTGTGTGTCTATATTAGGGAATTTAGACTGTAAGCTCCAATAGGGTAGGGACTGATGTGAATGGGTTCTCTGTACAGCGCTGCGCTATTAGTGACACTATATAAATAAATGATAATGAGGATGATGATGATATGTGTTTACTATGCCTATACACATAGCCAGCTTCCACACTTGATTGGCAGATTAATGCATCATTATTGCTAAGTTTGATAACAGTTGTCTAATACAGTGACACTGGTAGAGAAAACCACTATAGACATTTCACATAAGCAGCTCTCATCATCATCATTTATGGCATAAGACTTCTTTAATTATACTAAGTTTTTGAGCAGGTCTGCATTATACTTAATTATATAAGGGAGATGTACTTTTAGTAAAAAGTAGCTCTCCAATTTCAAAAGTACATCAACGTAGTATTAATACTTAGATTTAAAGGTGTTCTGGGATCAATGAAATACATTCCCAGCAGCCATCACCCTTTTCCTCTATCTTATTGCATATTTTGTCCTAATGTGCTTTCATATTTACATGTCACCATGTTTCCATTGGCTAGTACCTTAAAGTCAGATGTCTGTCAAGCAAACTGACCAGTGACAGAATTGCTTTGTGAGGTTTACATCTTTATGACATCAAATGCTTCACATGAAAAATGCAGTTCATTGTCAAAAATCAGCTATATTAGGAGAGTGAGAATTGTGTTTTAGCATCAATTACACACTAAATATGCTGTCATTGTGTATTTTTAATGGATGTCTTTCAGTTTTAAAGATAGGACAGACCGATAGATAGATAGATAGATAGATAGATAGATAGATAGATAGATAGATAGATAGACAGACAGACAGACTGATTTCAACTGGAAGCAGTGCTTACATATTGCTTAATTTTTGGTGGTTATTAAATAGTATGGGTAGGCAAGAAAAGTGCATATATCTTTTATTAGCATAAACTTACCCAAATGCGCTCTTGCATATTTAAGGCATTCAAAGTAATAATATTTCACAGCATTAATACAGTTATGTACTAGACTGGACAATGGTAAGCAGAGCCAGTACTTATATCAACAATGGCCTTATCTGTGTGAAGTTTGTATGTTCTCCCTGTGTTTGCGTGGGTTTCCTCCGGGTGCTGTGGTTTCCTCCCACACTCCAAAAAACATACTGTTAGGTTAATTGGCTGCTATCAAAATTGATCCTAGTCTCTCCCTCTCTGTCTGTGTGTGAGTGTGTGTCTATATTAGGGAATTTAGACTGTAAGCTCCAATAGGGTAGGGACTGATGTGAATGGGTTCTCTGTACAGCGCTGCGCTATTAGTGACACTATATAAATAAATGATAATGAGGATGATGATGATATGTGTTTACTATGCCTATACACATAGCCAGCTTCCACACTTGATTGGCAGATTAATGCATCATTATTGCTAAGTTTGATAACAGTTGTCTAATACAGTGACACTGGTAGAGAAAACCACTATAGACATTCACATAAGCAGCTCTCATCATCATCATTTATGGCATAAGACTTCTTTAATTATACTAAGTTTTTGAGCAGGTCTGCATTATACTTAATTATATAAGGGAGATGTACTTTTAGTAAAAAGTAGCTCTCCAATTTCAAAAGTACATCAACGTAGTATTAATACTTAGATTTAAAGGTGTTCTGGGATCAATGAAATACATTCCCAGCAGCCATCACCCTTTGCCTCTATCTTATTGCATATTTTGTCCTAATGTGCTTTCATATTTACATGTCACCATGTTTCCATTGGCTAGTACCTTAAAGTCAGATGTCTGTCAAGCAAACTGACCAGTGACAGAATTGCTTTGTGAGGTTTACATCTTTATGACATCAAATGCTTCACATGAAAAATGCAGTTCATTGTCAAAAATCAGCTATATTAGGAGAGTGAGAATTGTGTTTTAGCATCAATTACACACTAAATATGCTGTCATTGTGTATTTTTAATGGATGTCTTTCAGTTTTAAAGATAGACAGACCGATAGATAGATAGATAGATAGATAGATAGATAGATAGATAGATAGATAGATAGATAGATAGACAGACAGACAGACTGATTTCAACTGGAAGCAGTGCTTACATATTGCTTAATTTTTGGTGGTTATTAAATAGTATGGGA